>NC_079404.1:17529181-17636681 GCF_029220125.1 Pseudoliparis swirei
TGAACGCCTGCTGGCATCCTGCACCAGTGTTTGTGCAGTTGGTGCCATTTCTACTCAATAATTGTGTTTTGGATATTTTACTGTGTCGCGTTTCTCTCTTGAAAGGGGAACGGGGTTTGAAAGATGTCAAAGTATTGTGTTGCGTTATGGAAAACAAAGGGAACAGCAGTGGATCATATACTCACGCATCGGGTCAGCACCAAAGAAAACTAAAGGGAACAAATATAACTTTTATAGATCCCTGATGCCACGGATACTAATTGCAGATCATTCATGATCCATATTGTTGTTTGATTATAGCAGCTGCTCTACAAGGCTCCAGACTACCGGTCCCAAAAGTCATTTCAACCATCCTGAAGTCTGTAATCCATAACACGTTGTAAATGTTATCCTGTTACTTACTTAGTGTTTTTTCCCCTCATAAAAACAGAGATTGGTATTTTATAGATTAAAACCAATCTTGTCATTAATGGTTTTAATGACGTATTTTAAACAAATTAGAGCTTAATGTAAAAGTTTCATAATATCTATTTTATATTGCTGTAAAAACATCTCCTGGATGTATTCAAGTTTCTCGCTAAAACTACAGTTTACGAGATTACTCGTAAACACATGATAACGTAATTATTTACAGAGCCTGAACGCATCACGACGTCACCGAGCGTAACCGTCGTTCTGCTCGCGCCACTTTAAACACGGACGAAAAAAGCGACAAGAAAAGTATCCTGATCAAATATTTTACTGAATATTTCCGGATAACAATCGGTCAGTCAAACTTTATGTCACACTACGAAGATTAAAGTTAAACTGGAAATTAATCCACGGCTCACATGCATGCCAAACGGACCCACGAGGAAACAGTATTTATTGTTTAGCCTTCTACATACTAGGAATTAAAAGTGCTGGTATCTCAACCTTTGCTGCATCTATTTTGATCATCAGACTTTTAATGTTCAGTTAAAGGCATTTCTTACATTTGACTAGCTGGTAATTAAAGGTTCAGTCCACAACTTACACAAGTATTTTCTCCCTTGGCTCTAGTGGAGTTTATAGTCATGTTGATGATGTTGGGTTTTATTTGCACGAGTATTGAGATGTCTGACTGTAATCCGAGGATTGTGCAGAACAACAACATTCCTGGAAAGAGCTGTGAGTGTAAATCTTAACCAGTGTAAGCTCCACAAATGAGAATATATTGAAACTCATCTCTGAAAACCAGGTCAAAGAAAACCACCACCATCTACTTTATATGGCAAGATACTTCAAGATACAAACAAATATATTCGTTTTTTGTTATTTATTTATTGCAAATTGATTGAACTGACACTTTAATGTCATCATAAGAAGGTTTCATTCTCTTTTTCCCCTTGAAAAGGTTTTTAATAGAGTTATCCTGATGCGATGTGAGGTCCTGGGACAGGGATGTCGAATGCGTACACATTGTTAAGCCCTCTGAGGACAACGTGTGATGTTGGGCTGTACAAAATAAACTGAATTGAATAACGTCGGTCATGAATAAGTGGGTATGACTTTAGTTACTTTATCAGGATGTCCTCAGAGAAATAACTTGACGTGCACTCCGAAATGATAAGTGAATAAAAACCCTCTCATCGTCCCTTTTATTACTCCACCACAAGTGTAACAAATTTTCTTGGCAAATAATGTCGACGCATCTCCTGCTTTACAAACCTGGAGCGGATTTCAGAGCTGACCCGTCGTCATCGCAGCATCTCTCAAAAAGAGAAATCTGCGTCTCCTCTGTTCCCGGAGAAGATCGCTTGGGTGCGTTCGGTGCTTCTGCGCGTACTGAGATATCGGAGGTTGTGATTGGATAAGGTTTGGCCTCCTCCCAGCATGACTCAGATTAGTTTGGCGGTGTGGAGTCGAGAGCCTTCAGTCAACACGCTCTCGACACTTCCCTCATCAAACATTAACAGCTTCAGAACAACAGGCTCCGTTTCTGACCTTTAGGTCCGCCGCTGTGTGTGTGTGTGTGTGTGTGTGTGTGTGTGTGTGTGTGTGTGTGTGTGTGTGTGTGTGTGTGTGTGTGTGTGTGTGTGTGTGTGTGTGTGTGTGTGTGTGTGTGTGTGTGTGTGTGTGTGTGTGTGTGTGTGTGTGTGTGTGTGTGTGTGGCTCATATCTGCTGCACTTTGTGCAGCACATCGGTTGTGTCTATTTGTGTATTGTCTTGGCTCACCACAGCGGGGCTCTTTCTCTCTCTGTGTGTGTGTGTGTGTGTGTGTGTGTGTGTGTGTGTGTGTGTGTGTGTGTGTGTGTGTGTGTGTGTGTGTGTGTGTGTGTGTGTGTGTGCACGCGTTACTGTGTGACGTGGCGGTGCCCTGCTGTGTTGTGCAGTGTGACGGCGTAGGAGGGGAGAGTGGGAAGAGGGAGAGAGAGAGAGAGAGAGAGGGCGGCTGGTCAGGACAGCTTGGCGGCCGGCTGGAGGAACACCAGGAAGGGAGGGGAGTCATCGCCCTCGGCCTCCAGGACTGGACAGAGCCTCCGGGTCTGAGATTAAGCGCCCAGCGGGCCGCCGGATGGGATGAAGGAGAATGAGGAGAGGAGAGGAAAGGACAGAACAGAAGAGACGGGGGCTGACGTTGGAGCTGCTGAGGACTGATGGTGTAAAAGGATGCTGAGGAAGTTGATGATGATGATGATGATGATGATGGAGATGGGGAGTTTCTAACAAAGTAGGACAGCAATGGACAAGATTAAACCCAATGGTGGAAAAAGAGGCAATGTGGGGAGAGCAGGGATCAGATTGTGTTGGGATGTTTGCCTCCCCCGTCTGTCACACACAGGCAGCCGCGCTGCTGCCAACATGACCAGCAGGGCAGGGGCATCCGTCTCCCCCCCAGCTACCTCTGCCCCGAGACACAACTCTCTTCCTCCTCCTCCTCCTCTCTTCCTCTACTTTACATGCATCCTCCCTGTCTTCCTCGTCGCCTTCTGACCCCGTTGAAACAGCGACGGACAAAGTGAAAGGTGTTTGTCGGCCTTTGTGTCGCTACATAGTGCAGAGGTTTTTAGGGCATCTTGTCTTGTGAGAGTTTTTACCCGGGGGAGGCGCTGAGCAATGTTTCCTTCTCTGATTGTTTCATGTTAATATTTATTTGAAAAGAGGTCAGAGGACAGACTGACTTCTTAACTGTCTCGATCATCCCGCCAAGTGCACTGGCAGGTGTTTAAGAGACGGTGGTGGAAGAAGTACTCGGCTCCAAGTAAATGTTCACAATGAAAAATACTCTTTTACAAGTTCTGCATTCAATACCATACTGAAGGAAAAGTACAGATTTATTATGAGTAAAATACAAAGTATTAATACGCTTATAATGGCAGCTGTGAATGATTTTCTGTATAATCGTACGTATGGTATTGTGATGCATTATTGTGTAAGCTGAATTTAGCTGTCATCTGGCCAAAGGGGAGCTACTTCATCGTGTGTGTGTGTGTGTGTGTGTGTGTGTCAGTTTGCCTCTGGATGACTGGCTGACCGACTAAGTGGATGAATAGATTAAATAAAGAGCTGCTGGTGGGAAATATCTTACAGACATTCCACCGACAAAACACAGTAAGCGCGCACATTATTCACACACCCATATACCCCTAAACCCCAGCTGGAAAACACCACCTCCCAACACACACACACACACACACACACAATGTCTACTCCCAGTGTGCCGTTAAAAAGTTCATTGTCTGCAGGAGCGGTTTTGTCTAAGGAGACACACTAATTTGGATGTCCGAGGACTGATCAACATGTAATCCTCACATGTTGACCTGCAGTTTAGTTCAGCTATCATGTCATATTCATCTATTCAGCGAGACTGGACTTTTTCTTTTTCTATTTTTTTTACATTTTGTATTTTTCTGATATTATAACTCTAATCCTTTGATTTTTTGGGGGGAGTTTGGTGTCAGTTTATTGAATCATGAAATTGTATTTATTTTTTCTATTGAAAAGCTAAAAGTTCTGTGTACACAAAAAGGTACTTACTTGTTTTCTAGAACCCCCTCCAATACCAGAGAGGACGTGGGAAGTAAAGGACTGAAGGACAGACAACATGAATTATGTTTGCATGTGGATGACATGCGTTGGTTGTCAACACCCACGGAATCTTTTTAGGAATTTTGTGAGCAGTGCAATGAGATAATTATAACGTTCTAATATTGGATTAGAAAAGGCAGAGCCAGGCCAGCAGGGGTCCACACGATGCACACAAATAGACACAAAGGGACAGTAGAGTCACACAAACCTGCAGCGCAGCAGAGAAGTGGAGACAAAACAATGAGGAGGAAGACGGATATTACAAAAACAGACGCGCACTATGACGTTTCTATGACTAAAGCTAAAGTGTGACTTTTTAAAGACATAATGTACTGTGAATGTTATCATATATTAGTTTGTTCAAACTGACACGATATACTGTGACCTTTTACCTTTCTATGATGTACTACACTATGACCTTTTTTGACATAATATATATATTTTTTTATATTTAATGGCTTATTATTATACCATACTAGGAATTTTTATGACACACTTAATGACTTTTTTATTAAATACTTCACAATTTCTTTATTGTGACTTTTTAAACATACTATACTCTAACCTTTTATAAGATATTACACAATATTTTTTAATGACATACTCTACTTTGACTTTTGCTATACTATAATGGTGAATAAACCTGTAGCATCTTTTAGTCTCCCGACCACTCAAAGCCCTCTGACACTACATGTCATTCACCCATTCACACGCTGGTGGGAGGGGCTACCATGCAAGGGGCCGCTATCCATCAGGACTAAGTAAGCCTTCACACACCGTTAGGACCGCCCTCAGGAACCATTTGGGGTTAAGTGCCTTGCCGAAGGGCACGTCGACGTGGACTAGCGAAGCTGGGAATTGAACCGCCAATCTTCTGATAGAAGGATCGGCCGCTCTTTGCTTTTTCTAAAACAAGACGCCACCAGAGATCTGTCACTATCGACTGACTATTATTTTTCTCCGCCAAAGCGAGGAATCCATTTTAGAAATCATGAGCAGATTGATTCATAATCCGATCCAATCCTTTCAGTTAGTGTTGTCCGATATAGTTTCGGTGTGTGAGACCAGGGCATTACCAGTTTCAGATCCTGAATCACCTCGTCTGATCTCAAATGACTAAATATACACAGCTGTCACATTCATGTAAACAGTGTTAATTACTTCACACAAAGTCCAGTGATATGAAGAAAAAAAATCTCCTTGTGGATCCAGCGCTCTTTCAATATTTACAACATTTGGTTTCTATATCAGGCAGGAGTTTAAGTTCCTCTCACTTAGTTTGTCAATATTGTGTGCGTGTGTGTGTGTGTTGCAGGCTGCAGCAGTTGGACCGTCACTGTCAGAGCAGTGCCCAGCAGGTGTATGAGCTGCTGGCCAAACAGAACCAGCTGATGCAGGAGAGAAACACGCTCACTGAGGAGATGCAAAGCCTTCACATGGAGGTACACAGACCGAGCAGAGTGGGACCCGCTCTGCTGGCTCTTAATGAATCTGCGATGGCCTCTTCTCTCTCCCGGTGCACTTTATGGTCGTCAGTTTACTCAAATAACATCAGTGAGAAGATGTTTGTACCGTCATGACTTGTGATCGTGTCTGGTCCTTGACGTGTCGTATTCTGTTCATATCGAGTCATTATCAGTTATGTGTGTTTCATCGACTGTGTGTGTGTTTGTTTCTTTCTAGAGACGAGTCAATACTGTGTCCACATGAGTCGGTCCTGCCTGTTTCCTCCTCCTGTCTCTTTGGATCTGGATCTAAAGTCAGAAATCTCTTGTTGACAAAAACACGTCAAACTGTTATTTGTGTTGTTTTGTGTGTTCATCCTTATTGCATTATGGAACACTGCATTAATGTTTAATTAACTGAACTGAAAATCAGGTTTCCATTGTATATACCACTATATTGGCTACAGTCTGTTGCTGTGATATATTGAGTTGGTTAGAGGAACTAGAATGTCGAGTTTGGCTTACTTAGAAAAGAAAAGTTTTCTTCTACGGAGTGAACGAACAAAATCACTCAAACTAAAATGAGTTATATCTTTATTTGAATAAAATGTCCCCAGATTTTTTGAGGAAACATTTTATATATAATCCTTAACGCTGACTAATCTTTCTTTTTTTAACTTAACGGAAAGTTTAGAATATCACTGGTATTGAGCCACAGGACAAAAACAGTCAACGCCGTCACAGCAGATTGACATAGTGCTTTATTGAAGCCGTCTGTAAGAAGGAAAATAATGTGCATCCCCATCATATACATTGTAAAAATACTAAGGATGTACAGTGTAAAAAACAGCTTTGTGGTGATGGTAATGTGTTGTTTTCACATCCTCGAGGCCTCACCGGCCAACAGCCCCGCATCCCGACAGCATGGGGGGCAGAAAAAGGCCGTTTGATCGATCTGCTGAGTTTCCCGACACAACGTCTCAGAGTCGATATCAGTTCTGCTCCGCCGACGCGTCAGAGAGGAGAGCTGGATTCAGGATAACAGGGCTTCAGGGAAACACGGCCCTCTCTGAGAACAGCTGGCAGCTGTCCACACGTCTCACACAGCTGTAAAGCTACAGTAGATGGACATGGGATCGACTCAATTACACTTTGTATTATTTGTACATGTTTGCCGTTTATAAATAAATGCACCTCATGCTTGTTCATGTTAATAATCATGACAGTAGTCTAGCACTAGAGAAAGAGAGGGGAGGAAGTCTGTTGCAGACACAAGGTCACATACTTTCAGACGTCCTTCCAAACACGGGGAGCCGTTTACTCAACTGCATTAAACACCGGGCGGAATGAGGTTTGTTATTGGCTGACGCCGGCAGTTCATTAACAGGCAAGATCAATACGGAGCAGCTGAGGTCCTTGAAAGGATTTGACATGTTATTCAAACAGTATTGGAGTCGGATCTGTTGTGTGATTGATGTACAGAACAAACGGCAGCAGCTTTAAGAGGGAACACGGGCGGTGCAGCGTCACAGATCTCACAGACTGTCGGTTCACACCAGTAGAGCTGTGAGGAGGCCGGCGGTTAAAGAAATGTTCATTCACAGTCTGTCAGGGAAACCCACATTGGTGACGTGGACGACTAAGCTCCAGTTTCTCCGCCTACAGTTGTTGAAGGTAAACATGTCCTACTTGATCTCTGACCTTAGAGTGGGAGACTTGAGGGAGGGAACACGTCAAAACAAGAGGAGTCCGTCTGTAGATGTATCTCAACAGTGTGACCAAGTTACTGAACATTTCCACTGACTCATCTCTGGCACACGGTGACTTCCCAGGTCCGACTGAAGACTTTAGAGCAACCTCAAAGCTATCGGTTGTATGTGGAGGGAAGATGTGCGATAAAAATATCTTTCTTTTAAAAAAAAAAAAACGAATATGGAAGCTACACACATTTATTTAAAGCAGGGTTTAATCAGATTCCTCTGAACATTGCTGCACGTGAAGCTGCTGTGGCCAAAGCTCTAAAGTAGTTTAAAGAAGGACAAAAATAGTTTTATGAACTTCTAATGATGTTGGCGGTAAGCGTGCGCAGACAGCTAGACGTCCTCCGTTGCTCGAAGTCCTGGGTCAAATCAAAGCTATTCGAATTCCTTCCAAATGCTTGTGAGCGTTTGCTTGAGACTGTCACGGCTGCTTCAGCTTTGCCAGACAGGCTCAATCGATCACAGAGTGTTTTTCATAAGAGTTCCCAGTGTGACTGACTGTTAGTGCGGACGGAGGACGGCCGCATACAGGCCAGCAGCATCCTTTTCTACCTCCTGCCATGAAGCGCCTTTGCCAGCTAATAGCAATTTAATGGATGTGCAGGTGTAAAGCAGATGGACTTATGAGCAGCGGAGAGAAAAAAAGGTCATTTCTCGTATGAGAAATATCTAAAGAAAAACAAAAGATTTATTTTTAGAACAATATCTGGGGACCTAAACTGCAGAGTGAAACACGACTACAACCCCTGACCTCTAAACTCCTAAACGACATCAAATAAATTAAATAGAAAATAAATTAAAGTTATCCATCAACGATGTTAGTGAAAACATTCAAATAAATATTGGAATACAATGTCCTATGTCTAATCAGAGCATTTCCCCCGGTGCTCTCGTTAAATGTTTATTTTTTTAGGATGCAGTTGAAATTTCCCATTTAAAAAAATATATTTCCTCACATCTTGTGATTTCTTGCTGGATGTCATCTGATTTAAACCATAAGGCTTACTGGTGTTTCTGAAGACAGAGAAATTGAGTGGATTTTAAATGTTGTTGGTCAGACTGGAAGACATGACGCAAACAAACCAGACCAGAGGAATGACAAGAGGCGTGTCTGACCTTACGAACCACATATTCATAACCAAACTCCATTATCACGCTTACTCCTCTTCTCTGACTCCACACACTTGCAGTAAAAAATTATAGCTCTTACCACTCAGTGCCGACTTTTTTTCCAATCTTACCGCTTTACATTTAGACGTCTGCGCTGCACTCGGTTTCTTTCTGCTCAACTTCCAATTTGTCTTTCTGAACTCTGCACCAACACACACTCCTGGGATCAGATTTAAATCGGGGAACATGAGTGTGTCAATAAGCAAACAAGAGAGATGAGCGCTCATAAACCCCGGTGGGATGATTTGGATAAAGTTAAATAAAGGGGAATTATATTTATATATATTTCAGCTCACAGTACACTACCACCCATCTTTAATGCTTCCTGTCATCTCTTGATGTCACATTTTGGTCACGAAACTAAACAAAAACGTAATTCAACTTAGCAATGAAGCAGGAATACGATCTGCTTTCCCTCTGACATTCTTCAGCCATTTTCGTTTCTTGGGGTGCCTTTTTTTCTTCTTTTCTCAGCCCTAAGAAATAATTTTTCTAGAATAATGTAATAACAATAGAAAAAGTTAAATATAAAATTGATGAGTAGAACAATATATATATATACATACACATATATGTATACATACACATATATATATATAGATATATTATAGTCATTGATGTGATTAAACCCATAGCGTTGTTAATGTGTACCTCCTGGGAGACCATAATGTCTTTTTAATACAAATCCTTCCTAAGAATCTCACAGGAAACAGGAAATCAGCTGTTACCTCAGTCATCAATACGTCATAAATTATAACATAACATACATTTCTCATCATTCTTGGAGCTTCGTCCCCCTGTACTCGCTCTCTATCCTCATCCACGAAGCCCAGCCTGCCATCTTGGGCTTCTCTTTTCCTGCTGCAGTTTCTTTTCCTGCACAAAGACAGGGAGGTACAGCCGTGTGGTTCCCGAAACCATGACAACAACATGTCACAGTAAAGCTTCATCATCAACACAAAGTACCCTTTAGCTTGTGTGTTCCCTTTTGGGACAGAGGAGAATCAAACTCAGAGGGACTTAAGGTTGGGGGGGGGATTCAAACTAACTGATTTCCTCTCATTTTCACCTCCTTATGATGGTTATATCAACCATTGTGGGTAACGTAGTAAAGCTCATGGTTCGGGAACTTCATCCTTCTGAACTGCTGTGCTTTGAGGTGCGCTCTTAAACACAAACCCATAATAGGACCTTGCACCGTCACACACACATACACACACACCACACGTCATCCTTTCTCGCGTCTGAAGTCCACAGAGCCGATGAGTAACATTAGGAGTAAAAGCAACACCTGTGCTGCAGCTGTACAAGCCTAGATATTAATACAGGTGGCTGATGTGTTGCTGGCGCCTGTATGATTATCTGCAGCATTAACCTAGTAGTGTAGCACCGGGTTTTAATAGAAGTGGAGCAGTAGTAGGAATAGTAGTACCTGTAGTAGTTAAAATAGCAGCAACAACAATAATGAATTGCACTGAGCAAAACCTGAGTCAAATCCTACTCGACAATGTGAGCTGTGTCGGATTCTGGTGACAACTGCTCCCTCAAAGCCAGGCAGCCTCAATCCATCCCAGAATTATGAGGATTTGAAATCAGACCCGGGTGCCTCTCTGAGCGTTATCCGTCTGTATGCAAAAGCCTGAGATACAACCGGTAACGGCAGTTTAGGTTCGAGTGACTTAAATGCTATATCTCCACCTCACAGATGAGAGAGCCACACAGACATCTCCTTAATGCATCAGCTGTTGTCTAACTAGTTCAAGAGTGTTTGTTTCTTAGAGTCTGCCAGGATCGACACATGTCAAAGCACAGCAGGCCACCGGTGATGCTCCGGTCATTAAAGGGACATTACATAGTAACTGATCACATCACAGTTTCGGATCACCTGGGGTTGCAGCGCAGGATTAGAAAGGAATTTTGCCTGGAAGTTCCCTCTAAAAAAAGGGATTCACAATTTAAATGAATAGAGGAGAAGACTGCAGAGGTGAAAAAGAGGAGGAGGAGGATGAGGAGGAGAGGAGGACAATCCTTCAAGTCTTTCTGGGGAGGGCCAAAGCTGTGGGTCTTTTTGTCCCACACTGATGACCTCAGAGACCATCTGTGATGATGTCACCGTGATGGACAGGTCATTCCCGGCCACTGGCAGAGTAGGAGAACTGTGGGAAGTGCGGCCTCCTCTCGTTATCCAGACAGTCCATCCCGTCCTCGTCGACTGAAAAACACAAGCGGATTCAGAAGTAATTAATGACGTTATTAATTACACTAAAAAGTAATTATTCAGTTCAAACGAAGACATACAATTCAAATAGGAAACACATTCACAGGTTGATTTAATGTCAAAATATAATAAAATAAAATGCGTCGTGTTTGGGAAGATTTAAAACGAACACGGTTCAAACTAACACGTGTGTCTTTGATCTCCGGCTTACTAAGTGGTGTGCGACCTCCAGAACAAGTGGAACCTCACATTAGCGAAGAGAAACACATCGGTTCCACTCATGCATAATTCAGTGCTGAACATTTAGAAGCTGGGATCTTTATTTCTAAAGCCTGTGAAGCGCTGCATGTGGCCTGAGGACGATTACACAAACACTTCAATAAACAGACAACAGGCTTTTTCCAGCGCTCGTTACCCGGTTGTTTCACGTTGAATATCTCACCTAGAGCAAGAGCGGGCGCGCTGATGAATTGCTGCAATTATTAAAGTAAAGCAATCGAAATGAAAAAAAAGTGGAAGTTGTGAACTGATTTATTGCAATTTATAAAGTAGAACAGTTTTATTAACAACATTCGTGATTCCTCGTGTATTAACTCAAACACATACATTGTTTGGTGGGATGTGTGCTGTTCTCACAGTTACACGTCATGTTAAACACAACACTAAACACACGCACGCTCCCAACCACAGCCTTCACTTCTTCTGTCAACATGTTTATTTATATATTTCTCTCCACTGAGAATATCTTCAGCAACGTCAAAGAAATTGAAGTGAGATCTCCTTGGGTTTCTGCAGCGGGCATATGTTTGTACGCAGACGTGTGAGAAAGAGTGAGAGACGGTAAAGACTCACATTTCTCCGGAGGAGTGATGGTGATGGTTTGAGCCGTAAACTCCTCGTCAAAGTATCTGGTGTCCGTCTCCGACGTCACCTGAGGCTTGAAGGGAGGGACCATCTGGGGCAGAGACGTGAGGACGACACAAAGAGGAAGGATTACATCGTGCGATGAGACCTCCGGACAACAGAGCAGAGAGACACCGAACTATGGAGGTCACGAAACCTAAATACAAAGTCAATAACGTCTGAGCATATTAGTCGTTAATCATAGAACATATGATTAACGCCTTCTTCCCTCATGTTATGCTGTAATCTTTCATCCACCCTTTCTTGTAATTTCGATGCTTTTGTACCTGTACTCTGGCAAAATAATAAATATATCAATCAATCAATCAATCAATACAAAGCCTCAGAGTATAGTATGTCATATAGTGCATCATAAAAGGCCGTAGTGTATGTAGTATGTCATACAAAGTCTTACAAATGTAATATCATTGTTTGTCATAAAGAGCTCACAGTATACAGTCTATGAGTAAATAGTTTGTAGTATATCACGAAAAGGTAATAAAATGTCAGAGGACAGTATGAAATACAAAATGTATCGTATTTTGTGTTATTAAAAGTCATAAAAATGGAATAAAATTAATTTAGAATAGTAGTAGAATAGTATGTTGTTAAATAAGTGACAAAAAAAGTTATATTATAGTATGTCGTACTTGTATTTTATAAAAAAGTAATTAAAAAACTTCCATACCAGTCATTAAGAAGTCATAGTATAGTTTTTCGTAGGAGTAGTCATAAAAATGTCATGTATAATATGTCATTTAAAGAGTCATAAAGTCATAAGAAGTCATAAAATAGTAGTAAGTTATTGTAGTATTAAAAATGTCATAAAAACTAATGTTTTACTCCAGCGACTAGTCAAGTTGCATTTTACATTCATGTCCGTCTAAAATGTCCTGATTTGATCATTTCATCCATTTAAACATTTTATCAAAAGAGGCGTAACAATGAGAAGAGTGCTTCAGGTAAATATGTATCGTATTTAAGTTTGAACTTTATTTGGTTTCACCACTCGGAAAGGAAAGAAGTCGTAGCTTTATGGCGAGGTATGTCTCCACCATCCGATCATGCTCGATGTATGAAGCAATACGTCACAGTGCAAACGTAGTTTTACATAATGTGGCTTCATACCTTTTTATCATACACGTCCTGCCAGTTGACGCCAGAGAAGAAACTGTGTCTCATTATTTCTTTTGCGTCATCTGGTCCTCCACCGAGCCTAGTGAGGAGGAGAGGAATGGCACAATGAAACCAACTGAGAGCTCGCTTATAGAAGTCATCAAAAGTGATTAATATTCATACTATTTTATTATACTTATTTATATTTTTTACTGTGGGGAAAAACCCCTGCATGCATTTACTCCCAGTTCATCCGTTCACATTTTATTCACTGAACCACGAGCAAACCGTTTGTTGGGGTCTTTGATGAGCAGGCCCGACAGCAGGGACTTGGCGTCGGACGACAGCGTGCGCGGGAACTTGATGTCTTCCATGAGGATGAGCTCAAACAGCTTCTCGTGGTCCTGGTTGTAGAACGGCAGTCGGCCGCACATCATCTCGTACGTCACGACGCCCAAACCCCACCAGTCCACCGCCCGGCCGTAGTCGTTGTCCTCCAGGACCTGGAGAGTGTCGAGAGAGACACAAACACAACGTTTGCCTTTTTTGTGTGTGTGCGTTTTAAACGGGACCATTTGTTTTATGGACATCTGCTTTTATTCTGCATTTCTGCACTTATTTTATCGGACGAGAAAGACTGCCCGAGGTATTCGACGAAGGGGCAGACGAGCGAGCGAAGACAGCAAGAGGAGAGTCAATATGCCTTTTTGCTCAAGGGAAAAAAATAAACATAAAAATAAACAGTCAAAGTTGTCTGAAAAGAACAGAAGTGGTCGCACAGATAACACTCGCTGAAGCTTAGACGGTACGTCCCCCCTCTCTCAATGGACACACACACACACACACAGAGGAAAACATCATGGGATGGCAGGTCTTCAGAGGCCCCTGTTACAGTCAGGGAGTCAGTGAGCTGGCGTGGCCCACCAGAGGCCCCGCCTGGTCCCTGCCAGCTCTCCCTGGCACACGGTCCTTCTCCTGGCCGGGACAGAGAGGAACGTCGCTGGATGGAAAAGGCAGGAACAGCCCGCAACATGGGTCAGGGCTGTCCGACCTTCAAGCTGGCAAGCACAGGTACTGTACTGTAAGCTGCTGTGTGTGTGTGTGTGTGTGTGTGTGTGTGTGTGTGTGTGGCTAGGAAAGAGCTTCCGTGAAAGAAGCCCATCCCGTATCAAAGTCTTGTGTCTGAGCTTCCTTCCTGCTCTCCTTGCGCTGTCCTCTCCGTCCCGTCCTTTCCTGCCTCCTCAGTCCTCTAACCATGTCTTCCCTTGCTTGTTCCCTCTCTCTCATCCTGTCACGGGCCTGTTCGCTCACCTCTGGAAGAGCGAGGGAGGGAAGAGACGAAAAGGGGGGCAGACGCAGAAAGAGGTATTTCAGTTGCTTTTGAGGCCTTAATTAACGTAATACACTTTTTAACACGATGAGTGTATGCGTGCTTGTGTTGCATGAATGTGTGTGTGTGTGTGTCTGACAGACAGACATAGTTGGAGAGCAGCCAGAACAGCATATGTTAAATATCTCGCCAATAATAACAACATCTCACTCACTGTTAATAATGGACTCGGCAGGGTGGACGCGACCAGGCACTAATACATGAATGCAAAGATATAAAAATATACTTTACCGACAGAAACAAGTTTGGATTATTATCAATTAAATATTTAAACTATAGAGCAAATGTCATAATCGCAAAATGATCTACTTTTATTTTAATGCCATACACTGACTGAACTAATATCAGCCATGCAGGAGCAAGACTGACGATACAACTAAGAAAAACCAAAGCGAACAGAAATGCATATTTAAGAACTTGTGCTACCAAAGCTGACATACTTTGGAACCTTTGAACGTTTCGTTCGATCAAAAGAGGAGAAGGTGGTTCGAGTTTATAAAATCTGCAGCTTTAGATTTAAAAACTGCCAGTTTCATGGTGCTGAATACCCATGAGTGTGATGCTTCTGAATGACTTGTTCCCATAAATACATTTCATGCACTCAAAGTGATCAGCAATCAGACGATTCAGAATCTATTTCTGGGCACTTCAGTGATAATAATTCAATGTGATGTTGATATTGCAGAACAGGAAACCTGCTGGTTAAAACCCACAATTATGTGAGAGACTTGTAATTTACAATCAAAGCTGCAGGTGAGCTTCTGTAGATTATGTTGAATGTCATCCTGCAATGAGACAAGGTAAGAGGAAACACCAAACAGCTGCCGAGCGGCTCCACAGCAGCTCCGTGCTCCCGAAAGCTGGTCATTAACGACTGAGCTCACACACTCCACACTAAACTGCTAATGATGCAGGCGGCTGCTTCAGTGTGTGCAAGTCAACATGTGCCGAGAAGTGAATAAAAGAGTGTGAGTGTGTGTGTATGTGTGTGTGTGTGTGTGTGTCTGTGTGTATTACGCTGGTCACCCTGTTGGCAGCTGCGGAGAAAAGCTGAGGGAACGAAGCGCCGCCAGCTCCAGATATACTATTGATTGGTACGGCTGAAGGGATAACACTGGCTTAGACTGCTGGGAGACTGTCAAACACACACACACGCGCACGCGTGCACAAACACGCACACACACACAGCAGATGGAATATTTATCCGTTCTCATCAAATTCATAAAGTTTTGAGAGTGCGGCAAACTAGGATATTCTTGGTGTGTTTCGTTCTCTGCAGCTTGAGGAGGGAGGAACACACACACACACACACATTATTTAAAAATAATTCAGAGCAGTTTTCAAGGCGGTTTTCAATGCAGATCTGTGGGGCTGTGTGTAGAGTCGTTGTACAAAACGGTACAGAAATGTATAGCAGTCCAGTCGGACATGTATATGCATGCCAGTGTAAGAGTGTGTGTGTGTGTGTGTGTGTGTGTGTGTCCTGGGACCAAAGAAAGTGGTGGCAGCTCGGTTGCAGGCAGGGAGCAGATTAATCCACAGAGCCAGAATGCTGCCCCACAGCCTTAGGCAGGGAGGCATGGGATTGTGCGTGTGTGTGTGTGTGCGTGCATGCGTGCGTGAGAAAGTGTACAATATGTGTTATTATTTGTATATTTTAGAAACAGACAGGACAAATAAATAGGACACGGCAGTAGAAGTAACACATTAGATAAATCAGCAAGAGAGAAGAGAAGAAAGGGAGATGAAAGAAGCGGAAAAAGAAGAGGAGGGAAAGCTGTGATGAAAAAGCAGCCGTTAGAAAGAAGGTCTTGTCCTGTCCCGGTCCCTATGGGGCGGCTATGTGGCAACTAGATGCTGCTCACGGGGCAGGGGCTTTGGCAGCCTGGTCAGGACTAGATGGGCCGGGCACACACAGCCTGTGGCTGTACCAGCCCAGATACCCAGCAGGCTACTGGGAACACAAACACACACCTCATATACTGGGCACAGCTAACATACACTCACATATGTTGGAGTCACACAGAGACCTTCCATCTCCAACGTGTCATCATTTGGAGGGAGGTCCATGCTGACACCGTTCTGATGCTTTACTAACGGCTGACTGTGCTACTATATGTTTATGAACAATGTAGTTACAATATTAAAAAACTCAAAATAAACCTCAGTGCACAACATAAAAAACATCCCAAAAAAGAAAAAGGGTAGGGGGTAATGAATTGGAAAAGTGGACCTCCATTTCCCTTAAATAAAAGAAAAGTCAAACACAAACAATATGTGAAAATAGAGATTAACGCTCCACATGTGTTTTCTCTGATTCGGTTTTCAGGACTTTCACACTGCTAATTGTTCATTAATCTTTCTGTATTTATGACAATCCTTGGAACAATCAATCGAAGAGTAATTCAGTTTCTTCGGGCACGTAGCAGAATCTCAAACCCTCTTCATTCACTTCTCATCTGCCCTTTCCAGTGATGGAAATTTTTACTCCTGTAACCCTGTAATATTGTCTCTCCCTTCTCCTCTCCCGCTGTCTTAAACCCCCACCTACCCCTCTCTGTTTAATCCCGGCTACTTTGCATCTCTGTAACTTGGCTCAGAGCAAACTGTGTTATTTTTACACGCGGGCGGGCGAGCAGAGCGTGCAGAGCGTGCGGGCGGGTGAGTGGCGGCGGTAGTGTAGATTTCCAGGTTTTTTCCGAGCACCTTCCTCCAACCTCGCCCATCTGCCGCCATCTGCCTCGCTTTAGCCTGCACTTTCTACTGCAATCACACACACGGCACACACACAGAAATGCACACAGACGCACATCCTGTGAAAAATAACCAACAGCCTCCAATCAGCTTTTGGCACACAAAAGGAAGGGACTACATTTTTTTTGAAAAGCACAAAATGCTGCGCCAAATTGTCCTCCGTACTTTTTCCAAGTGGGATATACACGATGCCTCTCTTCTCCCGCCTTCATCTCCACATCTACATCTCCACCACCCACAGTCCTGCAAAGCTCTCGCCAGTTGATCTGCCGGCCTTCGAGTGAAGCAGCGCTGATGGCTGGACAGCGGATGGCTGCGAAAAACTATTACAAGAATGTAGTTACATGGTTATGTGTGTGTGTGTGTGTGTGTGTGTGTGAGTAAGCGCTGCGCTGCGCCCGTTTCCAATTCAACCAACACCCCCATTCACACGCATAAGCTGCATATTTACTGTTCACCCTGATATTATGGAAAGTGTTCGCCTGTGAAATCTGCTAATTAAAATGTACACGCATAATTTCCACTGTAAGAAGGTTTCAAACCTCAGAGCCCTTCACAAACCTCACGGTGATAAAGTGCATCACTTCGTGACTCAAGGGTACGATGCATGTGTCGATGTCACAGATGCTTTTATGTATTACAGTATTGCTCAGTTTACAGAATTTAAAACACAGTCCCTGAGATGTATGTCAAGTATCAGGTGATTATATTATATCATATTATAGGATCTCCATTGTGTCATGGATAATTTATTCACATTAGGGCTCAATTCACACTTCACGTGTTCAGAATTTAACCCAAATACCGTACTGTATGTTATGAGATGCCCATGTGTGCAAGAGGAGAGCAGAATATCATCTAACATCTATTTAAATGTGATGTTTATTTTGTATTGTACTATTCTTTAAAGTGATTGAATCTTATCATTTTTGGTAAGCAGATGATTATAATAATAATAATAATGGATTCCATTTGTAAGGCACTCTTCATCCAAGAATCTCAGTGCCACAGTGTACATAGTTAAAACTATTATAAAAAAGGAATATTTAAAAGAAGTCATAAAAGTCAACTAAAAGTGATAAATGTCTTTCTGAATAAAAAAAAAAGCAGATGATGAACTAATGCCAGCTGACTTCCCCAAACTCTCACCCTGACATTACAGTGAATGGCTGTCTTTGTCGATGTTGCATGGAGCTCCCATAATGTACAACACATTCACAGTCACGTGAGTTGATTGTGAATAAGGAGGTTATTCCATTATTGGACTACATATTGTAAAGACGGGTAGGTGGTGGTGAAGATCCAAGCAAGAGGGAAGAGGAAGACTGAAGTGGAAAGTGGTGAACACATTTTCTGATAATAAAGGTAGAGCAAGGAAATTAATACGAGAGAGAGAGAGAGAAATCAAACGAGAGGAAAAAGAAAATAGATATGAAAACTCGTAAGTTACCTCCGGTGCGAGGTATTCGGGCGTGCCACAGAACGTCTTCATGGTGGCAGCGTCTGTGATGCCCTCCTTGCAGAGGCCGAAATCTGTGATCTTGACGTGGCCATCTTTATCCAGCATCAGGTTTTCCAACTGGAAGGAAAACAAAATCATATCCCACTGAATCTACGTTTTACTACTCGTGACTTCTTTTCTCTTTGCTTCAATACATGTTCTGTACGGTCAAAGTTGTATAGGTAAGGAAAACCATATCACATTCCCCCACATAGTGGCAGTGCAGACAGACGCACACAAATGCAGAGGAGGGAACTAAACTTCAGGCGTGTGCTGGAGCCACTCAACCTTTTAATTTTAATGGCTGAAGTGTTTTTCTCACTCTCTGTCTGCCTTTTTCTCCTTTCTGTTTTCTTGGCTGCTGGAAGCAGGGCTGGGGCCAAGGCTGCCAGGCAGACGCTCAGACAGAGCCGTCTACCTCTCTACCTCTGTGGCAGCAGCACATGGCCATGCCTTCCTCTCTCCCTCCCTCCCTCCCTCTCTCCATCCCTTCCTGTCTCCACTTCTTTACGGCTTCATGTCCCCGTCCCTCTCTTTAATTACCACTCCTCCCCTCCTGGATGAAAAAAACAACAAACTGTGGAACACAAGGTTCGGGGTGGGGATGCTGAAGAAAACAAAGTTTCCCTTCAAATATCGGATCTCCCTCTCATTCATGCGCCCCGACCAGCCTCCCCCCTCTCTGTTTCTGTTTACCTTGAGGTCCCGGTACACAATCTTGGCTGAATGCAGGTAGTCTAGAGCCGAGACGATCTCGGCGCCGTAGAAGCGCGTGCGCTCCTCGGAGAACACCCGCTCTCTTGACAAATGGAAAAACAGCTGCAGGAGAAGGGGGGGGGGGGAGGGAGGGGGAGACAGAGAGGGCGGGGGAGAGAGAGAGAGAGAGAGGGGCAAGAGACAGCAGGGACGGCACAGCAATAATTACTGATTTATTGGAGGAAATTAGCACAACACAAACTGGCTGCCCGCACCATATTGAGATGATAGATAGCGGAGGGGCGGGTGAGCGAGCGGGGGTAGTGTGTAAGGGGTGCGCATGGTGAGGGGCTGGGTAAGGGGGGGGAGGCGCTCAGCAGCTGGCGCCTCATCTAGCAGCCCCCCTCACCACACACACACCGACACACACACTCGCATACCTCTTCCACGTTACCCTCTGGGCGAGGTTGGCACGGTGCTGGCGTGGAGTTCGGCGACGGGGGCCAAATCAAGGGTTTAATCAATACACCAGTCTAGTTAAAGACAGGCCGACCGCCGCCGCCGCCGCCGCCGCCACCGCCACCAACGCACCCCGACCCACCCATTTCAACTGCCTCCAGTGCAGCACTCATAGTGGCCTAACTGGCCTTGCCCCCTAAGCCTGTTTTCATTCGCTCCATCCTCGTATCCGTCTCCCTGGTTTTGGCAAGAAGCTGACTTCCGTACTTAAAAGAGAAAGCAACTTGTGTTCTTCACTCGGCGACGTGACCTCCCGTTACTCCTCCGTCTTGCCTTTATATCGCTCACCTCACATTTCCTTCAGCCCCCCCTCTCTCTCTCTCTTACTCTCTCCCTAGCCGTCACTTGTCACTGTCGTACAGCTACACATGTGGCACCAAAATGACACCAGCCTGCTGCGGCGCACCAGTCAAGTTGTACAAATTACCCATGAGGCCAAGGGGCGCACATCTACCCATTAATTGTTCAGGGAGGTTTGCATATGGCCGCTGGAGTGATGCTCACAGACCACCTTGCTCAAATGGTGTTAGTGTGTAATGTGTGTGTGTGTGTGTGTGTGTGTGTGTGTGTGTGTGTGTGTTTGGCGGGGTGTGGTGAGAGGGGGTAACACGACAGGTGGGCCTTCATCAGTGTACTGGCAGCTGTGACTGTGGCAGGTTTGTAATGGGTTGTGTGTGAGTGTGTGAGTGTGTGTGTGTGGTTGTTTGTGAGGCATGTGTGGTCACAATTTGTCCGTTGAGGTAAAAATGTGTGTGTTTGTCTAAGTATGCGAGTGTCTGCTGGTGTTTTATGTATGTGTGTGTGTGTGTGTGTGTGTGTGTGTGTGTGTGTGTGTGCTCAGGCCTGGCACTGGCTGAATTGTCTAACTATCTGGGAGGGGAGCAGGTGACAGTTACACTCAGGGAATGAACCAAGATTGCAAAAATGGCCCGATTAAAAATCTGAGAAATGGAAAAGTGGGGGAATCCAAACTCATTTTGTCTCCGACTGTCATCCTGGCTAAATCTGCCCCATAGGTGTGTTTGTAAATAGACACGGGCAGGAGAGGGATGCAACGGATGTGAGCGACGAGAAGGGAAGCGAGAGGCCAGTTGGTTGGCAAATTAACTGGTAGAAAGCAATCCAACAGTCAAACTTCACACATCTCCACTTGCACTATATTTCATGTAAAACCTGCATATTCATCTGTGAGCATAGAAAACATTTTAAAATACCCATTTGGAACACAGTATTTTGGTCATTATTACTATTTAAAAACACTTGTGATAACTCTAATATATAATGGGCATTTTAGCTAAATAATTACTCATAAAAATGTAAATACTGTCAATATGTCGCCAATGTTTTTGTCATCTGTTTTTACAAGTTTACAGTAGAATAGTTTAACTCGATGTCAGTTGGTGTTGTGGAGATGTGGTGTAACTGTAGCAGTTACAACAAGCAGTAACACAAAGATGGGTAACCACATACAGCACAACCATCAGGAAAAAGTGTATGTATGTGTGTGTGTGTGTGTGTGTGTGTGTGTGTCTTACCTCTCCTCCATTCACATACTCCATGACGAAACAGAGGCGGTCTTTAGTCTGGAATGAATACTTCAATGACTGAAAGGAGACACACACACACACATACTTCATAAACACAACACAACTTGGGGAACAGTTTCCTCCACAGTAAAGTCAAATGTTTGTTCTCTTGTTTGAAAAAAATAAATCAATTTGCCCTTATGCAGCCAGATTATTAAAAGGTACGATACATAGTGGACTCAAAAGATCCCACAGTGCAAAGAGAAAAGTAGTGACTGTAACAAACTAAATCGATCACAATGCATTGACTGACACAATAGCTCTCTCCTTTTACGTCCGTACAGAGGGATAACTCGAATAACATCAAATATAGTTTTTAGATTTTCCTATCGGCATATGATGTCGTCCGTTCCCACTGGAGCGACAACAGAAGGAGCAGCAACACGAGATCATTCATGGCTTCGCGCCGTCTACGCCTGTGTGCGCCTGCTCGAGCCAGATAGGTGTGCGTCTCCTTTCGTGGGAGGAGGCTGCTCAACAAAAGAACAGTTGGTGGCAGACTCTTTGCAGGCTGCAGATGTGACAGGGGTGTGCGCGCTCATTCATGTGTGTGTGTGTTTGTGTGTGTTCATCTATGCGTTCATTTACGTGTGTGTGCGTTTACAGGGAGTGTGGTTGAAATGAGCAGCGTCCTACGTGTACGCCAAAGAGAGAGTGTCAAGCCGACAGACGCGGTCGTTAATGTCCAACAATGTGGTCTCCAACTCATAATTAGCCTCACGAGACTCAGGTATGTATAGGATCAATACGCGGTCTGCGTATGCGACGTGCGCTCTTACAGATGTCGGCACATTGGCACATGCACAGATGTCTGAATCTAAAGAGTGTGTATGTGTGTGTGTGTGTGTGAGAGGTACTTACAGTGAGAAAGGGGTGTCGGGTGTTTTTTAGTACTCTGCTTTCTGTGAGTGTGTGGGCCACTTCATCCTGCACAGATACGGTTCAAACATGTTCAATCCACCACGTTAATAAGAGCCCAGTTGATAAGCGTTCTATGAAATGCCATAAAAACATCAGATACTGAAATATGACACCGTCCTCGACATTACAAGTAATCAGAATAAATAATTGAATACATTTTAGTTGCATTTTAAACGGGAAGAGAAGACGTGACGGTCGATGAATAGATAAACAGCCAGACCAACCTTGGCGATGATGACTTCTTTTTTCAGGATTTTCATGGCGTAGTATTTGCCGCTGGCCTTTTCTCGGACAAGGATGACCTTCCCAAAGGTCCCCTTCCCCAGCAGCTTCAGGTAGTCGAAGTCGCTCATCGTCTTGGGGACGGAAACGCAGAAAATCATCAACTCATCTTCACTTCGAGTTCAGTAGTGGATGTGAATTAGTCCATCTGGTGCTATAGAGCAGTGTATTGTTTAAAAGGTTTCAATACTACTAACATGTTTCAGTACACATACTCCCCCCCCCCACACACACCTTGCTGTGAGGAATGTAATCGTGGTTTTCCACAAAATCCTTTGTCCATTGGACGAAAGAAGCCACACTTCTCAAATGACAAGCAGCCAAGAACTAAATACAACTAATTTTGCATAATTGTTGCATAATTAAATCAACAAGATTACGAGTCTGACCGGACAGCTGACGCCAATCTTCTGTACTTGGTAAACATCAATACTTTGAGCAACAAATACATTTCGCTTACATAAGTACAATATCTTTCAGCAGTGAAGTTAATGGTCCCTCTTTAATGACATCTAACGGACTTAGTGACCCTCTGATGTTTTGCCTAGTGCCACTGTTAGATCAAAACTCCCCCTTTAAACATTGAAAAATGTATTTCTACAGATGTTAATGAACTTGCCAAATGAAACCCCCTTAAAACCGTGATAGTGTGAGGTGTAACAATGAGTGGTTTCTCTTATATATCTAATTAATACAAACTAAATTCACATTTACGTGAATGCTTTTACTTTGCTTGAATTAGTTTTTTTTATCCACACCTGTGTTGACACAGACCTGTGGCTTGGGGGATCATCTTTGAACAAAGATAAGAATCAGCGATATCACAGCTGGAATAATTGCTGCATTTTGAGTATTCAGTGTGTGAGAGTGAGTCCGTGTTGGTGTGCGCCTGTGCGCTCCTCCCGTTGTCTTGCGTTACCTTGCGTTTGTGGTGCGTGGTGGAGATGTCCATCTCCTCCTCCACCATGTTGTCGATGTGGGAGGTGGGGCTGCACTGAAACCGTTCCTCCTCTTGTCTCTGCAGCTTGTCGGCCACCATCTGGATGGCCTCCGTCCACTCGTCTCTGAGTTCACGACACACAACAAGACAAAGGTCACCTCCTGCATCCCGTCCACAGCTTCTGACACACAGGACTGTTGAACTGGAGACGTGGGCCTTTATATTTCCTCTTCATGAAATCCAGTGTTCTTGCATGGTCCGGAAGGTCTAACGTAGAACTGCACGTCTTTAGACAGAAAACTAATCCAAAAACATTTTTTAGAATCAATTTAGTAATTTTACAAAGCAAAACCATAAAACACTTTTTTAAATGCGAGGACTTGATTATATTTATTTTGGTTAATGTGATAATAAACTGAATATCATGGGGGGGTAGGGTTAACTTAACTTCAGATAAGTTATTAAAGAAAGCGATCATTATATACAGCCCTAGTTACTTTAAATCAAATAAACATCAGTTTAGAAGCAACGGTATCAGTGATATTACTCTTGTACTATGCCCCGTCCAGCATCAGCCCGACATAAAAAGCTTTACGAACAGCCGATACATGCAGACATACATTTGGTAACAATTAACTGAAACCAGCCCTGGTAACAATTCATTACACAGGAGTAACATTGATATTGGTCCCAGATTCTCCTGTAGGACTTGTGCACTAATTTAAGCGGGTTTTAAAAGGGTCGATGGTGGTTTCAATTAACATAAATGCCCATTTGTTCAACAGAGAGGAAACATGGTCAACTGGAGGATCAACCAAATGAGCGATGATCATGGTGCAGAACTAATGCCTACCAGTCTGTGTGTGTGTGTGTGTGTGTGTGTGTATCTAAATGTAAATGCACATTCATGCATTAGTGGGAACAATGCATTGTTGTTTGCTAACATTGTTCCTCCCCATTGACTTTCCATTAACGGTACTGTTCAACATCTGTTGAAAGAAAGTGTGTGGGTTTGATTGTGTGTGTGTGTGTGTGTGTGTGTGTGTGTGTGTGAGACCGTCATCTGTAGCAGAAGGCCAGCCATGCATCAGCATTTGTAGACACGTTAACTGTATTTAATGATGATGAATATAATGGTTTATAAACAGGGCCAAGTTTCCCTCTGAAGAGAAGAGATGAGAAGAATAGAATAACACTGAACTGATGTTTTATTAACTCCAGAAATTGTATATCTGGTCAAATATCAGTACAATTTTTGATTTGAAACATAAAATGAAAATACCTCAAACAGTGTTAATCTTGTGGAACTGTCCATGTAAGATTGACATGTGAGCAGAAAACACTAAAGAGGCATAACTGAGGTAAACAAAAGATCATATTCAAATATTCAGAAATCCTCAGCACTCCGGAGAAGCAAGCAGGGATTTTCGAGTTTGCACTTTGAAACACACTAACTCAGAGTAAGCCGAGAGGAGATCATAATAATGACGCCTGTTTGACTCCCCAACGATCACCCCTGTGTCTTTTGTTTTGTTTTGAGTTAGACGCCCATATGTTTCCTTGAGGGATCTGGGAGAACATCCATCTGAACCTGAGCAGAGCATTTGAAGATCAGAAACCCCTTTCTACTGCACAGACTTCTGAGCGTCCCCTACACACTCCTAAACAAGGGCAAACTTAAGTTTCCATCCACAACAATGGAGCACACGTTGTGTGGCACCCATGAGGTGTGTGCGCCGCAGCTACATGAAAAGCAACGGGAACTCTCTCAAGGTCAGGCAGCAGATAAATGCTCTCTCTCCTGGTGAAAGTGTTTTTGTTGCTAATGAGAGATAATGGGCCTGCCTACAGTTGGGCACCGTGCCAACATGTGCCACCCTCTGCTCACGGCTGGTGCTGCGGTAGTTGGAGCCCTGCCAGCACTGGTACAGTACAACAAATACAGTGACACACACACACACACACACACACACACAGTTGTGGCACAGACACACTTCTTTTCACACACACACACACACACAGTTGTGGCACAGACACACTTCTTTTCCACACACACACACAGTTGTGGCACAAACACACTTCTTTTCCGCACATGCACACACACACACATCTGTAGCTTGCATTTGTCCACATGCATCTTGGATACACTTGACCGTATAACAGACAGAAAGTTCTGAGCTTTATGTTAACTACTATGTGTATTTGATCATCTGGAGTCTAAACTATTATTGAGAGACAAATAACAGACAAAGTTGGACAGACAGTTGCAACACACACACACACACACACACACATTAAAACACGCACAAACTCAAAGGATGCACAGAAGCATCTGTGGTCTTCTGGGCAAAGCTGTTCATTTTCTGGAGATAAACACCTCAGCTCCTCAGAAACGAACTGAGCAGCTGGAGAATTTATGCCAACGCCACTTGAAAGGTCTCCTTTCCACTCTGTCTTTCTTACACACACACACACACACACACACACACATCTCTACAGTACAAACCTCCTCACACAAAACCTCTGCCCTTGATACTGTACTTTTAAATAAATCACATATATTTATATACTGGAACAGAAATTGTAGTTGAATTGATTCGGAATGAAGTTTAACATCCGCTGCCAAAGAGTGATTTCAGAAATGCCTCCTCATATTAATATTAATATATATATATGACATTTAAAACCCTTGGATGTTTTAACTGGCAGGTGTATGTGTGTGTATGTGTGTGTGTGTGTGTGTGTGTGTGTGTGTGTGTGTTTGTGTGTGTAAACATATATTTTCGTCCAAACTGCTTCTGTACCAGGCAGTTTATGGGAATAGGTGCAGCATGCACTCCATAACCAAATGAATCTGAACTCTAACCTGTACATAAAAAGGCTTATTTTTCACTTATAGCTTTCCGACAGCTCTGACTAAATAATGCAAAGATCATCTAAACTTGAATAAAGCCAGACTTCGCCCGGTATATAAGATCGGAGCTCTCTTGAGACAGATTTAGGGAACACCATTTCCATAAAGGAGAGCATCCCCATTGCCAACAGCAACTAGAGGATGCTCTAAGGCAGTGGTCCCCAAACTACGGCCCGTGGGCCGAATCCGGCCCGCCTCCCCATTTGGACCGGCCCCATGAACAATATCAGAGACGCGTTCCGATTATTTTTTTTTCACCTGGCCCGCTGCCGTTGAGATTGCAGTGAGACGCGGAGAAAATGTGGAGTGTTGCTCTTCGCAATAGAACATCTTTGATGGGATGTGTCGCGTCTCGGCCAATCAGCGTTCAGATGTCCACAGCGTTTGGGGGTTCAGGTTAGCTTGAATGTTAGCCCGCTACATCTACTGCTGTCACGCTGCACGGTGTAGCGATGCTAACAAAGTACCCGTACGTTAAACACGATGTGATTTAGCATATTTTTAGTATCAATACTTCATTAAGAGAGCGATCAGAGCGCACGCGCTGCTCCGTGTCGAGCTGTCTGCGCACACTGCGCTGCGCAGCTCACAGCGAGAGAAGTGGCGCAGCTTAGAGACCGACTTCGGCTTAAAGAATAAAAAGATGACAGAAGTGAAATGTTTCAGTCTGTAAAGTTGTGTAACTCTCCAGCTGCTCATCCTGATGAACTGTGTATCATCTGGTCAGAGACTAACGGCCTCATAGTGGATCCAGGGATGGATTAACCAACGGGCCTACCGGGCCCAGGCCCAGGGGCCCATGAGCTCAGGGGGCCCCTGGGCCTGAGCCTCCTCGCGTGACGTCGCTGTGATTAACATTGTATTGATATGAATATGATGATATGACACGATGCGCCGTAGCCGGTATATGCTAGGCTTAAGTCATTCATGTCAGTAACAGGGCCCCAATAGTCCTACTGAGGGATGGATTACCCAACGAGACTACCGGCACCAGGGGCCCATGAGCTCAGGGGGCCCGTGAGCTCAGGGGGCCCCTGGGCCTGAACCTCCGCGCGTGACGTCGCTGTTATTAACATTGTATTGATATGAATATGATGATATGACACGATGCGCCGTAGCCGGTATATGCCAGGCTTAAGTCATTCATGTCAGTAACAGGGCCCCAATAGTCCGACTGAGAAACTAAAGAATAGCCTAAACATTCACTTTGAAGATGTCACAAGAAAGAAACCATCATGATACCTTTCAAGTGAGTGTTTATTCCCTCAGTTTATCTAGAGGACTTTAGAGGAGCTGAGTACTCCATGCAATATGGGCCCTTCAACTCTGTAGGGAGAAATCCAAAAGCAAGTGCAAAACAATAGCAGTAGAGCTCTGTCTACACCCCAACACACACAAATGCGCTGTTTATGTGGCATTTCTGTAAAGTTGTTCTTCATGAAGACCCCATTATGATGTTATCCACCCCTGTCTGAATGGAGCCCCTCAATCATAACACATCATAACATTTCACTGTATGCTCCTTTAAATAGGTTTTACTGGTAGGCCTTAACTGGGACAAGTGAGATTCCTTACATGAGCTTAAAAAAACTATTTTGAACAGTTTATAAAAATCTCGTGGTAAACTCGCGATAAAAAAATGAACGGCGTTAAAATGGGTTTGCGTTAACACCGTTAAACTGACAACACTAGTTACAACTATCGAATATTTAAAGTTAGTAAACTGGAGACAGGCAAGTTCACGAGAAGGTTTTTTTTTTTTTTTTTTTTTTAAACCTTTATTGTATTTGTAAAACGGACGGGGGGGGGGGGGCCTTGACACGTCCAGGCCCAGGGGCCCGTGGTTTCTTAATCCGTCTATGAGTGGATCATCAATGCTATGATGGAACCATGTAGTTTCATTCATATCTGGCTGTATTAAGACTAATATTACTGTCATTTGTTAAGTGTTGAAAAAGTGAACCATACAGATGTTTTATTTATTACTATTATAGATAAATATACCAGTCTCGTAATTATGGTACCATATTGTTTGTATGGTGTATTGAATTCTGGTATCGGGTATCATGATATTTATGGCAGGTATGTAATATGTATAGAAGTTATAATATGAGTATCGTGACAAACAGGTAGAGACAGAACAGATTCAGGGAGAAGTCCATGAGGACTGTTCAGGCAAAAAAAAAGGAAGTTGGTTCATGAATGACTTTAACCATATTATATATAATGACAATGTATATTTGTTATTACTATCATTATAGGGCTGAGTCAGAGCGGAGAACCTTTTGTTCTTAAACTGTTTATTATCATTATTTAGATTTGTGGTCAGAACAATAAAATGACTGTAGTTGTGGTTCTAAAAGCGTTGAGGCTTCAAACAACGTGGATGTGGTGTGGTGACAAAACAAACAAAAATCACCTGCAGTTCTGCACCCCACACCCCACCCCGTTGTCACCTTTTTCACCCCTCATGAGTTTGCAGGTATGATTAAAAGAGCGATCAGAGCGCACGCGCTGCTTCGCTCCGTTAAATGCTGTCTGCGCAGGCAGCACTCACAGCGAGTGGCGCGCGCATCGCTCAGCCGTGATGCGCGCACACAGGTGAGCACATTCTCACTAGCACCCCCCCCCCCCCCCCCGGCCCTCCAGCAGACAAGGCAAACGTTATGTGGCCCTCTTAGGAAAAAGTTTGGGGACCCCTGCTCTAAGGACTGGGGGGGTCACTGACCTCTCATCAGGCGAGTCCACATGGAAGGTCCTCTCTATGACCGTGGTCCACTGGAGACAGCGTATGATGAAGGTGTTTGGCTTCGGCCTCTCCGTCTTCATCAGCTGACATTCTGAAAAGAAGCAGCCGAAGAGACAGCGCTGTCTTTTAGGTACAATGAGAACGTGGCGGCGACAAAGAGTTCAAAGAGGGAGAAAGAAAACAAAAGTGGAAAGACTGAAGAGCTTCACTGTGACCATGTTAAAAGAAACCTTTCTGTTCCTCCAGACATATGAGTAGTTACAGTGTGTGTGTGTGTGTGTGTGTGTGTGTGTACGAGTTGTTTGACAACGTCTTTTATGAGGGTTGGCACGGGTTCTTTTTCTTTTTCTTTTCTTCAATGATTGATTTTTGTTTATATTTCATTTATTTATCATATTCTTCACTCCATCCTGCATGAATATGCTTGTAACACAGTATCACATATAAATAAAGAATACAATTCAAGTAACTTCAGTTTGAAAGAATCAGAGCAAAAAAGGGAAACTGCACTTTTCTTTATTTTCATTTTTAACAGAAGGCCTTTCGACACGCTTTGTGTGAAAAGCTGTGTCACACTGCCAAAGCTTACTGGAACACAGGCATAGCTAACAGTTTGAGTAGGACCTGTGCTTCTCCTACAATATCCATTTTTTGTTTTACATATACTTTTCTGCTGTGAATAAAATGGCCTTTAATGAAATAACACGGGCCTACGTCCTTAACTTAAACAGCCCGTGTTGCCATTTACTTTCCTGAGAAAAGTTGCAGCTTAAACTTGTTCATTTAAAAGTCGGCAATAACTTCCGCCACCGATGATTCAAATAAAAAGGTGCTTGCCTGTGCCAAGGGATATTATGTGTTGCAGCACATAATATCCGAAGAGACACATTTCTGTGAAAATGGGCAATACAGTAGGCCATTATTTCACAAATGCATAACACAGTACACAAGCGCAGAAACGTACGCACACAAAGCCAGATGGGGCTGTGAGCTCGCTGTGGGAAGGAATGCGTCTTCATTGTCCCTCAGCAGTCTCTCTGGTTACTGGGGACGAGAGCAGATGTAAAAGAGCGGAACGCTCTATCTCCGCTACTCTCTTCTCCCCCTTCTTCCTCTTTGTTCTCCATACATCATCCTCCGTTTCCCTCTGTTTTCCTCCTGTCTTCTGTCATTCTCTTCTCACCCTCTCCACTTCACTCCTCTCCTTTTCCCTCCTCTCCTTCCTCGGCTATCCCTTCCTCCAATTACTTTCTGTTTAAGTGTGGCACGGCACAGCACGTCACGGCTCGGCCTAAATATAGACAGGAAGGTTAATGACAACACCACTCAGGTGGTACACACGGCACACGTTCAATGTAAACACACACACACACACACACAGAGAAGTTACGACGTGAGCATGGCCTGCTGCACTGCCAGAAAACAAGGTCATGCTCACACACATGCATGGACACACACACTGATATTGAAGTTTGAATGTTGGCTGAAATTGGGTTGTTTGCCACAGCAGGCCATTGTGAAATATGTGTAGCAGTTTAGTGGGTGCATGCATCAGTGTGTGTGTGTGTGTGTGTGTGTGTGTGTGTGTGTGTGTGTGTGTGTGTGTGTGTGTGTGACAGGCTTGTACGTATGAGTCCCTCTGCAGGAAACAGGCCTGTACCATCTCTGTTCCATCTGACCACTTCTGTTGTTCGCACACGCACACATACACACACACGCACACACATAAACAAACACACAAACACACACGCCACCTGGCCGCCCAGCTTTGGGCAACAGATGTGGCAATGCCAGTGCTGTGCCAAGCAGCCGGGGCCGGATGTATGGCCTGGCTTGTCCTTCTCACAAACTCTTTTCCTCTCCCCTTTTTCCTCCTCCCTGTCTGTTCGGTGCTAAGGACCCTCCCCTCCTCGCTCATCCTCCCTTTCTCTCCCCCATTTTTCATCCAAAAAAGCCTCACTCTCCAATCCCTCCATCCCTCTCCCCCATAATCATCCTTCCATCTCTGTCCTCTCTCCTCTTCCTTTCCCCACCCAGCGTCTACAATTTTAGTTTCTCCCTGCCCCCACTGATCAACTCTCATCGCTCATTCCCCACACTTGTCCTCCCTTCCGGACTCCTATCTCTCGTTCTCCTCCTCCGTCCTTTGATGTACCATTCTTTATCATTTTCTCGGAGGTATCAGCTCGTATTCCACCATTCGTCATCATTTTATTTTCTGCACCTGCAGTATTCTCCGGCACTCTCACTTGCCTCCCCTGTCGTCCCTTCCATCACCGATCCAAACTGCACTGTCCTGCAGATATTTTGACATGGCACTCCTCCGAAGCCATTCAATTAAAATACCTGACAAGACTTCATTGACTAAATATATTCAGTTTCATCAAAATAATGAATGATGAGTAGGTACTCGAAAGGTACTCTGCAGTATTACAATGGTAACTATGAATATATGAAAGTAAATAAAGAGGCGTCTGCATGACACTTTGTGTCAAGACATGAAACACCACCTTAGCCCCCCCCCCATCAGGTTATGTTATGGAGTAAAGCACCACACAACCTGCATCCATCTATTTATTTTTTGAGACATATGCTGTATAATATACTGTATGTTTTATCTAGCACAACATTTGTTGGAGAAGGTTATCATCTGACATGTTCAACCAATGCCAAAAGTATTACTGTCACGGATCCCCGTATATGAATTGGCGTGAAACTTACTGCTGGTCAAACTTCTTTATTTTCTCTCTTTAGGTGAATAAACATGAATTAAAACTCGTAAATAATCACCACCTTGTCAACACCGTAAGAGCGTTAGCCTTATACGGGTCCATTAAAACTATTAAACTTTGTAAAAAATGTGCATCTGTCCATCCGTAGCCCTTCCATCAAGTTTGCATTTTAACTTAAAATAAAAGTGCGCTTGATTTTACCCTATCAAAAATAAAAGTCAATTACTGTATAAGAAGTTTAACTAAGCTTAATCAAATCCACTTTGTGTAATAATGGCATGTTTGATAGCTAGACAGCAGCAGAGTCTGAAGGGAATTTACGACGAAACCAGATCTCCTTCAAACATAACACACAGTTCTAAAAGAGCAACGCTTGACCCGCCTTATTGTCTTGAATGTCAAATTGCAAATGTGTGTAAAAGTAATGCCAGCCTTAATTTTAAAAGCAAACATCTCATGAGGACTAAACATGAGTGGCAGGTCAGTTCTGTCCTCTGTCAGATTACAGGTCACGGTTGTGACAGTGAACACCTTTTTTTAGTCCAAAGATGAACGGCTGGAGAGCAGACACAAAGTTTTACTGCCAATCTGCATGTACTGTATGAACAAAGAGAGTTGATGGTGGGGATAATGAGACTGAGAGACATTAAAATTCATCTTGTTAACTCATTAGCTGGTTAATTACGTATGTCAAAGACGCTGTGGGGCTTGTTAACCAGGTGCAGACAGATGATATACTGATAAATAGTTAATTAGAGCCCTCAGTGGATTCTGTAAGGCATACCAGCACTGTGAAGACTGACGGCGTGCCTGTTGTTTTGTCACACCATTTGTGAAAGTGACTCAATAACGGTTGTACCGTTTCACTGTAGTTCTATGTGATGAAACCACGAGACCATTTCGGCAACCTTGCATGGAAATGTACATGGTAGAAGTGAATTGCATTGGCATTTAAGAAATATCTAAATATAATCAATCAGAGGACATAGGCTATTCTGTCCTGGACCACTGCTATACGCCATTCAAGAGAGGCTACAAGGCTGTCTCTCTCCCTCCGTTAGGGAAATCAGACCATGCCGCCATTTTTCTGCTTCCGGAGTATAAACAAAGGATCGCGCGGGAAGCGGTAGTGACGAGGAACGTAATGCGGTGGTCTGACCAATCAGAGGCTGAGCTACAGGACGCTCTGAGTATCGTTGACTGGGACATGATCCGATCCAGTTCCAGTGACGTCAGCGAGTTTGCGGAAGTAGCAATGAGCCTCATAGCAACGCTAACGGACACCATCGTCCCCACGGTAAAAGTTAGGGTCTTTCCTAATCAAAAGCCGTGGGTTGATAGATCCATCCGTGAAGCTGTGAACGCCTGCATTGCTGCCTATAACTCCGGTCTTGTATCCAGCAACATGGACGAGTACAAGGCAGCGGTCTATGGACTGAGGAGGGCGGTGAAGAAGGCCAAGAGGAAGTACCGAGACAGAGTGGAATCACAGATGGAGCAGCGCGACACCAGGCGCCTATGGCAGGGGCTACGGACTATCACAAACTACCAGAGCAGACCCGCGCAATGGTGAGTGCCGACGCATCCCTAGCGGACGACCTGAACTCATTTTATGCACGGTTTGAGGCTAGCAACAACAGCGCTAGCTCGCCGGCTAACAACAACACCGTTAGCGTAGCCGAGGTGAGTTCTACCGCTGGGGATGAACACACACTCTCTGTGACCGAGCACAGTGTGAGGAGGGCTCTGCTGAGGGTGAACACCAGGAAAGCTGCAGGTCCAGATGGCATATCTGGGCGAGTACTGAAGACCTGTGCTAACCAGCTAGCTCCAGTGTTCACCACAATATTCAACCTCTCCTGGCTGAGTCCGTGGTCCCCGCCTGCTTCAAGAGATCCACTATTGTCCCTGTGCCCAAGAATGCTTCTCCAGCATGTATGAATGACTACCGACCGGTGGCCCTCACCTCGGTGGTCATGAAATGCTTTGAGAGGCTGATAAAGGACTACATCTGCGCCTTCCTCCCTTCCTCCATGGACCCGCTGCAGTTTGCTTATCGCCCAAACAGATCCACGGATGATGCTGTCTCCCAGGTACTGCACACCACACTCTCTCATCTGGACAGCCAGAGGGGGCTATGTGAGACTACTGTGCATTGATTATAGTTCAGCTTTCAACACCATAGTCGCCTCCAGACTGGCCGGCAAGCTGATTGAGCTGGGACTGAACACCCCCTGTGTGCTTGGATCCTGGACTTCCTGACCGCCAGGCCACAGGTGGTCAGGGTGGGCAGACACACCTCCAAATCCCTCACCCTGAACACAGGATCCGCCCAGGCTAGCGACCTCCGCCCCCTACTGTACACCCTGTACACAGATGACTGTGGGGAGAGGTTCAACTCAATACCATCATCAAGTTTGCGGATGACACAGTGGTGGTGGGCCTGATCTCCGACAACGACGAGAAGGCCTACCTGGAGGAAGTTGCTGATCTGTCACTCTGGTGCCAGGACAACAGCCTCATCATGAATGTCACCAAAACTAAGGAGCTGATTGTGGACTTTAGGAAGGTACAACAACAGAGGACGTACTCACCACTGGGGATTAACGGGACTACTGTGGAGAGGGTGAGCGGGTATAAATACCTGGGAGTCCACATCACCGAGGATCTGACATGGTCAACAAACACAGACACTCTGGTGAGAAAGGCAAGGCAGCGCTCTACCACCTCAGGCAGCTGAGGAAATTTAAAGTTTCCCAGAGGATCCTTCAGTCCTTCTACTCTGGAGCTGTAGAGAGCGTCCTGACAGGAAGCATCACAGCCTGGTTTGGCAACTGCTCCGCTCAGGACAGGAAGGCTCTGCAGAGAGTAGTGCGTTCGGCTGAGCGCACTATTGGAACTACACTCCTCACCCTGCAGGACTTGTACACCAGGAGGTGCAGAACCAGAGCCGGCAGGATCATGAAGGATCCTCACCACCCCAACAACAGACTGTTTCAGCTGCTGCGGTCAGGCAGGCGCCTCCGTAGTCACGCTGCAAGAACAGAGAGACTGAGACGGAGTTTCTTTCCTCAGGCCATCAGGATTGTGAACTCCGACCTCACCAGGACCCCCACATAGACCCACACAACTGCCCCTCTTAGGCACACACACACACACACACACACACACACACACTTACTGTAAATATTGTGTTGTTTTTATTTGTAAATAGTGTGTACTTGTTGCCCTTGCACATTCCTGCTGAGCATTGCCACTTTCATTTCACTGCACACCCTGTGTGTGTATGTGACAAATAAAACATCTTGAATCTTGAATCTTGAATCTTGAACAAGCATTGGTTCATGTCCCTGAAGAAGTGTCCTAGAGCGAGACCCTGATTCCCTAACACCAAGAGAAGTTGGGCTCTAAACTGTAAGAGGTTCATCACAGCAGGAGTTACTGAATAATCAGAATGGTTCATTATGAGCAGACAGATTAGTGTGCAGTATACATGGGTGCAGCATATATGAAAGGATATGCAGGTACGTAGACATATTGCAAGTAGTCTCTGACTCTGTATACCGGCTTCCAGAATGTTACTGTATTATTACAGCAAAGACGGTAAATTGTGAATTGACATAACTAAAAACAAAAGGATGATCCAATTAGTCCTTCAGAAATCTAAAATCTGCATCCACCATTTGGGAATATCTGTAAACATGGGATGGGTGGAAAAGGTTTTCCCACTCAATGTTGCTGTTCTGTACATACTGTAAATATATATATAACCTGCCTTGACCAGTGGACACTCCCTTTGAGTGAGTGTGTGTGTGTGTGTGTGTGTGTGGTAGGAAACGTACTTGCTACAGAGAAGTTATTTAGGGGGTAGGGCAGGTCTGCATCCTGAGGTTTCTCTTTGTAGCCGATGAAGGAGCCGTCCGTCTTCAACAGGAAGTAACGCGGCCGCCAGTTCTTTATGTATTCACCTGAAGAAAAGATGGATATAAAGAGAGAGAGGAACATTTAGATTCATATATGTTCAATCAGACCCACATAAACTCAGATTGTGAGGGCAAGAGGGATGATGCTGCTGAAGGCAATTGTGCACTCAGGAGTAATGAGGATTATGACGACCATGATGATATATGGAAAGTATTAATAGCAATAATGATAATGATTTTAAATACAGATTTTATTCCCTTGACGGATAAGAGCCTGTCCCACCCAACTCTCATCTGTCCAAAGGATTTCACACACACACACACACACACAGTAGTTGTTATACACACACACACATACACAGTATCTCTATGTCTCTCACAGTGCTTGCCAGATTCCGATCGGATTACCATGTAAAAAATGACAAAAACATGTTTACCAGCACAACAAGCAAACTATCCATGCCAGGAACATCATCTGGCTGATACATGGGCAGGTGTCGAGGCGATGACCCCTCAACCAAATGGACACACACATACACACAAACACACGTATAAACTCAAAATAACAACACTCACATTCTCTCTCTCTCACACACACACACACAAACCACTGGGCGCCATCAAGGGGACGACGATGGGATGAGGGATGAGATAAGATGAGACAAGAAGACATGAGATGAGATAAGATTACACGTAGAGAATGACTCTTCTTACTAACATCGCAGCAACCAATAACATCTGCTGAGCAGCTGGTGGAGTATTACCCAGACTGGCACTCAGGTGGCAACACGGCTTCATGAGATGACCCACTGCAGGATTACATGAGTGTCAAACATGTCCACACCACGTGGATTAAAGTGCACACGTGTGTGGATTCACACATAGTTGGAGGCATGTACAACGAGTACATGTGCAGGGATGAGTCTGGACACACATGCCGAGTGCGCGGCTGAAGTAAGACCGAGACGCACATCTCTGGTGAAGGAAACGTAGAACCTCAACACTTTGCAAAGCCGGGAGCTGTGTAAACATTTCACTTTCTTATTTAATCAACAACAGAAATAAAAACCATGGAAGAATGTTCTCTACCTCCTTTTAATCAACCAGCGATTCCTAGACACACACACACACACACACACACAGCTCTGATCACCTTCTTTAGGCTTCGTGTGTGCATGTGTGTGTGTTCTATTTGTGACATCCATATAAAGCGGAAATGACAGCAGGCCGTGCTCGTTAACACGTCGCAGAAAACCACCTGCTCCGTCAAAGGGACCATGCGACTGCGGGCCTGTCGGTACCTCTGGGTGCTGCTGGTGGTGGAGGTGTGCGTGTGTGTGAGATTTGAGAACCCGTGTGTGTGTGTGTGTGTGTGTGTGTGCTAGGGGAATAGTGGCGGAGAAGAATAAGAACATGTCGTTGTGTGCCAGCGCCGTCATCAGGATTACCAATCACGCGTCTCCTCTCTCCTACTCTATCTCCCGTTGTTTCTGCTGCTGCTTCTTCTCTTCCTCCCACTCCTTCTTCTTCTTCTCCTCATACTTCTCCTCCCCTTTCCTTCTTCTTCTTCTCCTCCTCCTCCTCCTTCTTCTTCTCTTCCTCCTCCCACTCCTTCTTCTCCTCCCTCTCCTTCTTCTTCTCCTTCTTCTTCTATCACTCACTACTGATGGGAACATGGATAGAGTGAGGCCGAATTTAAAAAAATTGCAACAAAAAAAAGGGATGGAAGGAGGCTGTAAGTGAGTAGAAAAAAAATATCATCTATAATAATATCATACATTCTGACCAAACCAATAACAGATATAAAACTAGGGAGCATGGTTGCATTATGGGTATTTGCATCCCTGGCGAGAAAATGATTGAGCTTAAATTATACCAGAATTTTTTTGAAGTCGAATGGAAATGTGATCTATTATTTAGAAAGTCTCAAAAGCCGAACAATGAAGCCCTGCAATAAGAGCGCAGCAATGTAAAGTGAAAGTCTGTAAGAGACGCCTTGGTTCAACGTATTGGATGTATCGGAGGTCACAGCTTGTGGTGGTGAACTTGTTTCCACCTTAAAGCGTTAAACAGGTGTTCCTATTATTATTCTCTTGTCAGATTGAACATTAAACTGATCACCTACCTTCACGAGGGACAAGAACAAGGGATGTGCTTACTGACAGAGAAAAACTAGGAAAAAGATAAAGTTAAACTGATAAAACTATCATCAACTGGCAGCGATGACTGGCTCGCCAGTCCAAGTCCAGTCATTTCTCTGAGTCAGTGTCCTGATGAAGTGTCCAACCAATGGGAGCCTGTGGCTGGCCACTTCGCCGCTCAGCTGTCCAGTACAACTGAAAACATTTAAGCAATCCTTCTGGCCTGGCCGAGACAGCGCGTGCGTGTGTGTGTGTGTGTCTGCGTGCGTGCGTGTGTGTTTGTGTGAGTGTGTACACGTCCACTGGGGGGCGGGGGAGGGGGCAGCCAGGGGTGGCACAGACGGAGAGAGGAGATGGACAGTTGTCCACACATGGCGTTCCAAACAAATACAGCCACGCGCACACACACACCAACCAACACGATTCTGTTCCGACTGTTCCAATCCTCCGAATGATCCAATGGTGTTCTGTCAAGCTATCCCGTCTTGGCCCTGCCTGTAATGAGTCCAGCGAGCTCTCCCACTCTGGACAGCTTGTCTGGGGAGCCACATGTCTCTAGTTTGGACTGCTGGAGAAAACAGAGCAGCCGGTCTCCTTCCCACACCATCTCTCTCGGACTCCTTATTCCAGTTTCATTTAGTTTTCTGCGCAAACTTTTACTTTTCCCTGAAGGCCAATTAATAAATAATACACTCTACAGTGCTTAAGACAACAGGAATCTGCCGTTTCTCTTCAGAACGTCAGGATATCAGTAATACAGGACAACGTGGGTGATGTAAAAGATCTAAAAGGAAGAGAGGGAAGTACTCTCTTCAAATCTAACTTGACGTCTTAATTGGATGCATACTTTTCCTCACTAACCGTTGCTTCTACTGTTAGAAAAGTATTAAATAACATTGACAAAGATGCTACAAAGTCAAAACAATTCAACTATTAGAAACAAACAATGCCTGTATTTTGCTTTGGTCAAGTGTTGGACTGAAGGGACACAAACAGAATGAGTAGAGGTGGCTAACTCCGCCCAGGTCTCTACCCCTGAACCTTTTGTGTTCTGCTTTCTGGTATGAGCTTCAAACTGAGGCTTAAAAAACTCAACGAGACTTATTAAAAGTTATTTTGGAATTTCTGGGAGAAATGAATCTTGCTGGCACATGTTCCAGTTGCAGCTTGTGGATTTAGCAGAAAGAGGCAGAGATGAATCAGCTGTGACAATGGTCGTTCCAAGCTTTCTGATTGGACAATTACAACGACGCACGGACTGACTGTCACTCAATTAGCGCACTGATTAACTGACAGAGGGGGAAAGGGAGAATGAGAGCGCAATGCAGGAAAATAGGAAACAGGTACAAATGGCGAGGCTGGACGTCAGCCAGAAAAACTGAAATGAGACAAACTTTCCAGCCTCTCCGTCTCGCACCAACTCCTCCAGGACACCGGCACACCTCTGCTCTCCCGCTTTGTCTTCAGCGGAGAACGAAACGGCCGGAAAAAAACTGAAAAATGACAAATAAATAAATAACGCCTTAACTATGTGAGCTCACCAGCCATTTGTTAATCAACCCAAACAGGGATTTAATTTAATGCCTTGGCCAAGGCTGGAGCTCATATGCAGATGGCACAGTGACGGGGCTGTGCGACTGGCGCTCTGGGAGCTGGAGGGGTGGCGGGTGGTGCTGTGTAGAGGTAGGGGGAGCTGGATGGAGGGGAGGCTCTGCCACGTTCCAGCACATACACAGCAGCTCACCAACCGAGAGAGGAATGTGTCATCTGGACACACACACACACACGGTGTTCAGAGCAGTAAAACAGAGTGTTTGGCTGTGCTAGGACAGAATACAGGTTTACTCATCCAGTGACGGAGTAGACGGCTGGTTGTAAGATGACTGATCAAAGGAGAAAAGAAGATAGCTCGCCTGGAGGGTGGCTTTTTATCAACGTGTCTGTGTGCTGATAACTGACAAAAAAGTGCATTATGTTGTAATGCTGAAACAATTCAATTAATCAGTCGTTTGAAAGATGATACATCATCAACAATTTAATGCTAAATTAATCACTTAAGAGACAAAAAATTGGTTATCTGGTGGTCACTTCTTACATACAGCAATGTACTGATTCTCTTTTTTATATACTCTTGTAAATTAAATATCTTTCGATTGGGACTGTTGGTCACCTTGAGATCTGGGACCTTTGGCATTCTTCACTCTCGTCACACCTCTTCTAGATCAACATGCTTCAACAGTATCTCAACTTTGTCATATGTGCTGTAAAATTCAATCAAAGTCATGTATCAAAGTTCAATGCGACACCAATCACAAGTGCTCAGCGAAGCAGTGTGGAGGGTTCACCGTCGGGCAACAGCCGTATGCAGACAAACTGATGGGTGTTTTTGCACTGAAATGATTGGCCGGCTGCCTAAGCTAATCTTCTTATCTTCTTAAAAGACAAAAGGTCAAAACTCTTCCAGAAACATCAGCGTGGGGAGGGGTTTCATGCGTTTGTGTATGTGAGCATTAGTGGCTGATACTTGAGTAAAAAGCAATAATACACAGAGAGGATGGCGGAAGAGAGGTTAGCTAAACATCAGGTAAGTGGTTTAAGGAAGAGAGGGAGAGGGGGAGGCGATACGGCGCAGAGAGGACACTCATGGGGGGGTTATGAAAGTAGGGATGAGCGCCAAAAGAGAGTTTCAGAGCTGTCCATTATACTCTACTGCTCCAAAATCAATGTCAAGAGAGGTGAATGAAGAAAGTCTAATAATGCAGAACTTTATCGGTCTATTTTGTGCGTGACCTCGACTCATGTAGTTCTAACTTCCGTCTGCTCAGACATCTTAAGGCGAATCCAGGCTCTTTAAAGCCAATCCACTGACAGTGCATTAGTCTCCTTAGCGCATCGGTGCTGGACTGGTGTAAGAGTGTTTGAGGTTGTGCTTTAAATACAGCCCAACACTGAAAATGTGATATAAATACAAGTGGTGCTGTGTGCTACCTGTAATGTAGGACATCTTTGCCACTTCGCCACAGAACGAGAGACGGGGGGTGGAGGGTAAGATTTAAAGAATCAGTTGAAACGAATTCAGTTGAAAATTGGGGCTGAAGCTGAGGCTGCAGCTGGGTTTAAAGGTCTAGTGGTAGGGTGTCAAATGAGACGACATGGAGGCTACAGCAGCCTGAAGAGGAGGAATGTGCTAAAGTAAAGGATGAGGCCAAAGAGGAGGGCAGGGCAAGAGACAGCAAGAGTCTAAACGAGAGAGAGAGAGAGGAGGCCCTCGGTGTATGTGGTTAATGCTATGACAGTGACAGAGAGTCGGGACAAGGCAGTGCAGCCACAGGGCGGCCAGATTGAGTGGAAACCCATGGGAGTGTGGCCATCCCTTGGGGGCCACTAGGAAATTTCACACAGCCAGCGTCTCCTGGTAGGCTGTGCTGGATGCACATTCTCACACACACACACAAACACGCACACACACGCTGCCCTGGTGCCCCTCTGCTCCCCCAGCTGGTAAAGGAGGAGGCACACACATACACATACAAACCCTGACACACACACACTGGCGACATATTGCAGTTTCACAGTTTTACAAATACTTAACCATAGAGTGTGGAGAAAAAAATGCCCTAACTATTAAAAATGTTCTTTCTTATCCTTTATTTCCTCCTGTTTATTCCTAAAGTCTTTTTTACCTCCACGCCTCTCTTGCAGTACCACTACTGCCCAGTAGATGGTGGTGGCGCCCTGGAGCATGGTGGCCACCGCTCTGCTGACAGAGCTGGAGAGCGACCTGAACACACCGCAGCCAAGACGCTCTCATCCTAATCCAGAGCACTGATGCTCTCTCTGTGTGTGTACGCGTGTATGTGTCTATGTGTGTGTGTGGGGGGAGCATGTGTGTATGGATCAGTTATAGTGTAAGTGTGTGTATTACAGTCAGCCTAATGTATGGGGTATACAGTGTTTGTTCATGTGCGTTGTTGAAGGGGGGGGGGGGGGGGGGTCTGTTGCTTCCTAAAGCACCCTAGGATTAGTGCGGTGTTAGCATCTTAGCTGGAGGGCTGCTGCTCAACACCACCTGTGCGTGACACAAACTTCTCTAACCCCCCACACACATGCAGACATACATAGACTCACACACACACGTACACAAAGTGGGTGGGTGAAGCTCACTTACCCACGGCAACTCCATGATTACCGTCTTAATTCATGAGTCACGAATGTGTCGGTCTCTTTACATGCTGTGCATTCATATGACAAATACAATACAATTACAAAACTACAATTATTTGGGCCTCATTTTTATTTTCCAGAACATTAAAACATACTTTACTCCAGCAAGTGGGAGGTTTCTGTGACATTACTAAGTAAGATGAGAGATGGCGGATTACATGAAGGCTTTGACTGCATAATGCCATGGCAATAACAATAACACCAGTACACAGATGACACTCTCGGGTAAATTCAGTCGGGAAGACTTTTACCCGTGTGCCGAGGCTTGTAGTTTTTTTCTCATACATCTGCCAATTCACTCATCACGCATGCTCACTCATCATGTTCCTTGATGTCAAGGTGCGGGTCAATCATGCTATCAGACCTCTAAATCAGCAGGTCTCCTTCACTCAATAGCACAACAAAACAATGACATCGTTAGCCCATCCTCTAGTCGCTGTCTCTTATGAAATATGACTGTCTCTCTACCTTCAGGACATTCCTGTTGTTACGCACCCCTCCACCTCCCCATCGCCGCCCAATCTTCGCAGATCCATCGTCTTCATCAGCCGCCACCACCACCAGTGTCTGAACTCCACAGGGGGGATTTATCCCTCAATTACAAATCTCTCTGCAGAGTCCAAGCGCCAAAGACTCCGCCAAGACTTTATCATCACATACATGTATTTATGGCTGCAAAGACCGTTACATTATTCTTTTCAGAAATACAGTATTTTAGAAATAGAAATAAGTTTATTGGAAATACCAGAAAGCTAGCCATATATATATATATATAAATATGTATGTATACATATATAAATAAATACATATATATATATATAAATACAGACATATTTATATGTTTACACACACAAACATCTCCACAGATGCAACTTTCTCAAATATCACATTCATATAGATCGAGTTTCAACATCAAACATCTTTTCCTTTTTTACTCAAAAAAAAGAATAGACACCAAGGAGACGTTTGAAATTTAGAAAGCGCTGAATGTCAAAGTTCAACAGACCCCTCTGCCCTGCTTGCCAGTTTCCCGCTTTGTGCTCTTCTGTTGGTCGAGGCCCGTCCTGTGAAGCGGCACCATTAGTGGCACGAGACACACCTGGGCCCGGTATGACCTCCTGCACACTGGGTCTCAATCCATATTCTGTTTGTCACAGTCTAAGAGCAGAGCTGTGACAGCTGCAGCCACAAGAGGCTGAAGCTAGACACCGATGAAATGGAACGTGTAAAGCAAATGCCGAGAAGGTGAGAAAAGAGTGAGTTTCAAACTCCTACCCGCAGATGTATACAGTTGAAAAGCACACGGTGTGGCCATGCAGGAGGATTCATGGATAACATTACTACTATTAACCAGAGATCATCAAACCCCAAAATTATATAAAACACAGCTCAGTTAGAAGGTTTCTTTCCACTACATCCACACACATCCATCCACCCACACACACATAAAAAAAGACACGCACAACTACCAGAGCGTAACATGCCATTGAAAGCACAAAGACGGATCTCTTTGGATGTGTTCTAGTGTCAAGAAGGTACAAATACTATCCTCGCTAACCGTTACCAAAAGCCCTCGCAACCAAACACCCAATCAGGGATGCCATGCTGCTTGTGTTCAGAATGCAGTGGATCCAATGTGATTAGGAAAGGAACACACAGGCAATGAGCAGGCTAATCTAATTGCACTGATTGCTGGTGTATTGCGTGTCTCTGTTCTCTTTCTTTAGATGGCACTGTGTGTCGGCATCGTTGACTTCTTCATTTAGTTTACGCCGTTGAAGTTCACATTAAATAGACGTTATTTTCAATACAACGCACATCCTTTCCTAACTATATCTCCTATCTGAGATAACATTAAAATCCACATCAGTAGGTTAAAGTGTGTGGTTAATCAAGACATTTATTTTTAAGCAGAACAATTTATGTAATTTAGATTGAATATAAACTATTCTTATTATTTTTAAATAATCTATTTTTAGCTTGTAGGAATGGTTTTGTTCACATAATAACCTGACCAGTCATTTCATTTAAATGTCCTTTTTTTTCCAGTAATCCTTATATTCATATTCTGGATTTATAATCACAGAGAGTAGTGAGTCTCTGTAAGGCTCCCCGGTTAAATCTGACCTTCATATTTCAATTCTCATCCTGTTCATTTGCCTCCTAAACCTAACCAATCAGAAGAAAAGAGAAAGACAGATGGACCAATCAGTCAAGAAGAATAGTTGTCCATCAAACCACGATGGTGAGGGTCAGGAGACACACACAGCTGTCTAACTGTTGCCTACATCAGACAGGCAACAAGGAGTGTGTGTGTGTGTGTGTGTGTGTGTGTGTGCGTAACACATGCGGGGGACCTTAACTAGCCCAACCCTGACCAGTTGAGCAGTGGTGAACAGGTGCAACGCTTTGTGCGTATGCGTGTGTGTGTGTGTGTGTGTGTGTGTGTGTGTGCATCACTATTATTCCAGAGTGGTTGGCTGTGTATTATTAATTCAAAAATGCTGGGCTGGGGCTGTGGGCGGCAGCTGGCGTTACGTGTGTGTGTGTGTGTGTGTGTGTGTGTGGACAACATAAGACCCCTTTGGTCTTTTGTGAAGCCTCCCCTCCCTTCCTAAAGCAGCAGAGGCGTTGTGCCGTACATCTCCCTGTCTGTCTGTAAACTTATACAAATGCACGCACTCAAACACACACAGTGTACTCTGTAAACACAAATACACACACACACACACACACACACACACACTGGAGCACAATAGCTCAGCGCAGCAGGCTAGAGTAAACAATCAAGTACGACAACCCCCCACCCCCCCTCCAACTACTGTCAAGTGCATCACCCCACTCCCTTTACCCGACCCCATATACCCGCTGCACACACACACACACACACACACACAAAAACCCAGCCGTGCCTCATTCTAAAGGTTTCATTCATGTGTTATTCTGAAGGGCCGACAGTAAGTGCTCTCCACCTCACTAACTGCTGTTCTCTGCTATTCCCTCCATCCTGTCTGTCTGCCTGTCTGTCTGTCTGCCTGTCTGTCTGCCTGTCTGTCCACCAGGGTGAATTCATCCTGGGCAACTCTGGGTTATTTACCACTTTAACTTTAGTTTGTGTGGACAGGTAAGACGTAAACAACCATCCACAGAGTAACACCACTTCCTGTTCTGACTTTGAGGTGTTTCGAGGCATACGGTTTGTTGGGGAGGAAACAGGAGGTACAACACGGTGATACCTGGATCAATCACAGTTTAAGAGAATAATAAGATAAGCTGCAATTAATTACGCTTGTAAGGCACAACATTATAAAATGGAGCAGGGGCCAAACACCGCCTCATACGATACCCTCGCAATCATCAATCATCGTCATGTTCAACCATGTGACTTTTGTTTACAAGAGGCGGTTTTCTTGGTTTAGGCAGTTAAACTTCATGAACTACTGTAGAGGTGATTACAATGGGCGCTGACGTGACTCGATAAGTGAGTTCATCTCAAACACTTCTCCCTCCTTTCCTGAGAGCTGGTGTTTGTTTGTCTTGTTGGAACGTCCGTTTGTCCAAGAGGCTGTTTTTGACAACGTGTCCACCTCAGCTGGCCGGCATCAGGCACTTGAGGACAAGTCAAAACAGACAAAGATGAAAACATGTGTTTACTTTGTTGTAAGATTTTTAAAAAGTAAAATACCTCGAGAATAATCCTTATATTTTTTGAGTTGAATAAAACGTTTTATTCTGTTATATTCTTTAAATCTGCTTGCATTGTCTCAAAAAATAAACACATTTTATACCACTTGTAACACCTTACAAGTTGTGGTTTTAAGGCCATTTTCTGGGTATTAACAAAAAGACCAAAAAAAACCGTGAACACATTTTAGGCGCCGCAACAAAATGTTTGTATTTTCAAAATGTCTAAAATGTGCTGAATAATACATGTGAAACTCAGTAATATTGGTGCTTTTTTAACCTGCCTGTCGCAAGCGCTGCAAGATAATGAGCAGTCCGTTTCCCAGGTCCATTCAAACTCAAGATATTGTGTAGAAACACTCAAACTATGGAGAAAAATCTGAATATGGCAGATGTTCGCCTCCTTTCTCCTCTGTTCTCCTCCTCCAACTCCTCTCATACAGCAGTCTGCCATTGAACCTCATGTTCCAGCCGCTATGCTGGGAGACATCTGCACCTCACTGACTGTTTCCTTCTTTCTTTCCCGTCTCATCTTTCCTCTGTACACACACACACACACACACACACACAAAAAGATAGAACTCTTTTCTTAATGACAGATGGCAAGTCAACAATTGTATAGCATCAGTCTCTCAAAACACACACACACACACACACACACACACACAGAGAGAAACACCACCTCCTTGTCCTTCAGTCCCTTTGTGCCCAAACCCCTGTCAGATGTCTTGATTTGTTTTTTTATAGTTGAGTGTATGCACTAGCGTATGTGTGTGTGTCCCTCTTTACCTTGGTATATTAGGCACTAGTTTAATGAGAGCTTGCTGAGGTGCGGGCCCCAGTCAGTCGACCATATGGGGGAGATTTAGCCCCCTCAGAAGACTAAGCCAAGTCTCGCTGACATGATTACCACTGCCGTCCGCTGCTCTACACTAGTATCAGACTGGGAACTGGGAAGTTTGTCATGGACAGCTAATTAATGACTGGAGATTGGCAACCAGAGACGGTGGATGCTGAGGGAGGATGACATATTCTGTCAATGTTTGGTCTCTTCTTCCTCTCTGTTTTTAATCCGGCTAACTAAACGAGAATCTGTGAAAGAGGCATAAAACTCGAGAGACGTGCATGCAAGCACATATTGTACATAAATAGAAAACCCCAAAAAAGCTTGTCACATGAATAGAGTGTCACATTTCGAGGTTGGTTAAAAACAGAGACATATTTGTCCTTCCTTTCCGAGAACATCCGAATAATGATCCCATTTTAAACACGCGTGTGCCTTCAATGTACCGTACACACTCTGTTGTAAGTGTATATCTTTGTGAATGCATGGATTAATTCATGACTCACATTTTCAGTGTGCCTGTGTGACAAAGCAGGCTGAAGCTAGTGGTTTCGTTAATCCCGTCAGCGACAGATTACAGGTGGCAAGATATAAATAGACCGACTGTCCCTTTATCCTGGCCACTGTGACATCAGCATGCAGCTCAACTATTAGGTCAGGCAAAACAGGACCAAACCTGCACCAAAGGCGGCCATACATTCCCAGATAATCAAAATAACCAGATGTTTCAACAGGCTGTCACAGAAAGGAATGGAACCTTCCACTGTATCTTCACTTCACATCTGGCTGCCAGAGCGGGACCATCTGCAGTGCTTTGATGTTCTTAACTACACTCATCAACTCTTGGCACTGCTGCCTAAAACACGAATAATAATAATGGCGAAAACTAAATGAGTTTGGTTAAAGACATTTATCATTGAAATTAAGACAACCACAGCAGTGTTAGTATACTAAGTATTTGTTTCATACACAAACAACCCTACAGTGTTGGTGGATTCCCCAAATTCCTACTAACCTTAGTTACACTTAAGATAGATAATAGTTGAATGGGCCTACTGTAGACTTGAGTTAGTGGCTCTGCTTCACAATAGAGATCCCTGTGTCTTATCTGACAACCATCAGCCTGGATAATCAATTCAGAAACCCCAAATAAAATCGCAAGTGCCTGCAGTCGCCTCAAACAGCTGCTGCCTTCATGGTCTGCCCATAAGCTTCTGTAAGAGAGGTTGCTCTCTTGAACAGATGCTCTGTTTTGCAAATAAAGCAACACGGAGCTTTGTGCCACAGTAGCAGAGTGAATAGGAGCAAATACATCAAGGATGTAACTGATGTTTCAGAGCAACAATGGCTGTCCAGTTTCCCTTGGCAACCACGCAGACCACTGTCCACCATTGTGGCGGGTGTTATTGCTCTCGTTTGAAACCAAAAAAGGAAAAGAAAGATTACAAAAACAACACGTTACCCCTCACTCACTCTGTGTAATAAATAAATAAATAAATCATTTAATTCGGATTAAAGCGAAACCTACAGGGGAAAAGCAGAACTGAACAACTTGTTTTCAGGGAAAAACGTTTTCTGAACTTGACATATCTTTTATAGTAAATGTTATATGGGGTCATTATCACTTCAATTATGAGCTATAACAGGAATGGCGATCATTCTGTCAACTTTGGGAGGCAAAAAGCGGTTAACTGATGACCACCATACCATCAGGCTGTAGGGTTTCATTATCTGAATAATAATTATCTTAATAGTATAATCGATGATCTATTGTCCCCGATGTGGGAGAAACAGCAGTTTGTAACCGAGCTCTCCAGGTCCTTAATAAAATATGCTATTTTTTTGGAAGACATTAAACAGTTTTAGTACAGTAACGTTACAACAATTTAATGTCTATATCAGACAAGTTATGGAACAATATCGTATAGACTTGGATAGCCAAATTAATAAATTAAAGTGGCAATATGAGACCAAATGGTCACACTCTGGGGTCCTTCTCCTGCCAACCAACACTTACACTCGCTGTCAGCCACTAATCTGTTGGCCTAAATCAGCCAAACCAACCCCCACTCTTACCTGCCTCCTCTAATCAGCCCAAAGCCTACTCGAAGCAGCCCACAATATCTCAAGATGTTACATTCCACACGCTGCCCCTTTGGTCTAATCTCGGCGTTAGTACACTTTAACATAGAATCTGGTTTCAGAGCTGCTGCCGCCAACTGATCGCTGAAGAAAACACCCGACAGTGGCCTGTGGAATCGTGAGGGAAAGAAACCAGTTGATGAGGAAATCGAGGAGGCAAGAAACTCATGAGCCACATAAGCAACCTCCTTGTAACATTTGACTACACGGTTTAATGAACTTAGTTTGAACAGTGACTTATAGTTAGAGATCATAAAACTCACGGTTTGGATCGTATCAAAGACCAGAAAAAAAGAGAACAAATGTAACTTTTAGAGATCCCTGATCAAATTCTTGTTGCCACCAATTCTAACTGATGATCCATATTGGTACACAGTATGGTCTACAACACTGCAGGCAAAATATTTGCTCCAAAAAAATCGTATCTTTCAAACAAATTGATTTATTTTCTCACAAATACTACATTTTACGAGATTACATTTGAACACATCATAATGTTAGAATATACATTTTCATATAACCGAGCCTGAACGCATCACGATGTAACTGAAGGGAACCTTTTAGCGGTGCTGCTACAGTTCGAGCTCTCCTGTCGTTTAACACGGACTGGTTGATTGAAATGTAACGTGGCGAGAGATCGGCAGCTAGAAAAAGCAAAGCTGCCGATGTGCTGATCGCATATATTTGACTGTATATCGGCAGATAAACGAATGTAAATAATCCATTACACCACTATTTATAGTATATTAGTATTTTACTAAACCACGGGATGACACATATGTATTACTGTACAAACTGCAACAACGTAATTCTCTGCTATTTTATTCATTATTACCAGCAGATGATAAATAATAAATATGGTCCAGACCCTGCTTGTGGTAACAATTAGTATCATAAATCAAATAAATAGGTGTGATATAAAGCATGCGAGTATGTTTGTATGAGGGAAAATATTGTGGATTTTGACATTGTTTTTTACAGTGGGTTAATAATGGATGTAATTAAATAACTGGAACAATGAGGGCAAATTAAGAAATGTGTCTGTGTGAATACATGTGCGTGTATCCAATTTCTACTGTGATCAAATGTTTCAGGTCAGCACTTTGATGTTCCCGAGATACAAACTAATCCCATTACTCAACGTCTCCTTCCTTCGCCCCGTCTCTCTTCCTCTATCCAAGTTTTCCCTCTGCAGTGATCAGCACTCCATTCATTGATCCATTCATTAATTTACCCAAGACTGCCTCCCTCTCTGTTAGTTCATTCACTCACTCCTCCATTAAGCCATCCCTCGGTTTGTATGGCTCTTCAGGGATGCTTGCTACTGGATCACTTACCACAGATTTTATTTTTACTTTGCAGAGTTTTACAACTTCGCATTATTTATCTGTAAGTGTAAGCAGAGCTTAAGGAAGGTTAAAACATACAACATTCAAAACAGCACGCAGCGACTGTAATAGTCATAACGCAGCATGGTGACATAAGATACGCACATTTACATTTCTTCACATCCTTTCTCCGATTGGTTGTCAAATGAGAAAGAAAAGGGAATCGATAAGAAAATGTAACATGCTCTATTTATCACCTCCTCCTGTGCATGGACCAGATATGCAGGCAGTAACCATAAAGAACACCAGAAGAAAACATTATTCTTGGTTGCAACCTAAATGTGTCAGGTGTGACAGGTAAGATAAGATAGGTGTGTATATATATATATATATATATACATATATACAAGTATTACCTGGTGCAACTTGAATTTGGAGGTGAATTTAAATTCAAGGTTTATTATGTCAATTTGTACTCAACAATTTTGCAGAAGAAAAATCTCATATTCCTATTAAATTAAAAAAATTAAAAAGGTGGCACACTCTGCTGCCTGTCTGTGTACGTTTCCCATCTGTCTTTTATTCCGTGTCTGTAGCTGCAGGTTGCAGGTCTCTTCTGTATTGGCGAGCCGCCTGCCTCTGTTCCGGCTGTATCCGTCACAAACTATCCATCTCACTGCCGGTCTTTCCTCCGCTGTTTGTCTCTAGGTCTCTGCAGACTGGTCTGTCTGTTTGCACAGTGCTGTCTGTCTGCCATTCTCTGCAGTGTACAGTGAGTCATTCGGAGGACAATGGGGACAGTTTATGGTTTGTAAAGCCACACTGGAGCGTACACTTCCTCCGGATGTGCAAGAGGATGCCGTTCATAACAAAGCCCGTACTGTCTGCCCCGTCTGCTACTGCCCGGTATACACATGCGAGTTTGAGAAACAAGAGGGGATAGAAAGAGAGAAGCACGGGGAGATGAAAGGCAATACGGAGAGAGACGGAGAGAGACGGAGAGGGAACGAGAGTGTGAATTGCAATAAGAAGGGGCGAGTTGTGTTGACAGGCTGTAGAGCAGAGGCAGGACAGAGGAGGAGGAGAGGAGAGAGGAAGGGCGACACAGCAGACAGTGGCGGCGGCAGCATCAGCGGCTGGTGATTGATATCAGGGCTCTGGCACTGCCACCTGATCCAGCCAGCCAGCCGCCTCCAGCAACATTGAACTCGCTGAACTCGCTGAGCCAAGATGGCTGCCACACTGCACTGCACCCAATGAACCCCACAGCTCTCGGGCGTATACAGTATAGCCCGTACTGTAGGAGAGATGGAGGGTCCAGGAAGAGAGGGTGAAAGAGGACAGGGGTGTTGCTTCACGTCACATCTTGATGTCCATCAGACAATCATGCCGAGATGCATTAAGGGACAGGTTGGGACACACGGACATTGGGTATCTGATGGACTCACGTCCTACGGCTCTCCCTTGTGAAAAAGCCCGCGCTGTGGATGATGGATGTGATTTGCAAACAAACAATGTGCAGCTATCAGAGAGTACAGGTTAGATCTCAGGACACAGAGCCAGAGCAACACATGCAGCACATGTCAAAGGGTGGGATGCAGCATTGTAATTTAATACTGCATCCTGTCCACGAAAAAATCATGTTGATATGAATGTAACCACCCGACATTTTTTTGCCAAAATGCTCACAGAAATCAATAACAACAACTTCCACGGCATCCGCCTGCCAGAGGAAGAAGAAGGAAAAGGAGAACTCTCAGCTACTGAGATGACGGGTAAAAGAGTATTGACCCAATATGCTCGGTTATATGTAGCTGCATATCTAGCATGGCAGATTCACATTTGATTATAATCCAGTGTGAAGAGGGCTTTGGAAGTCCAGCATATTTTAAACCTTTAATATCTGTATTAAGGGCCAAACTGTAAGTATCATACATACACTGAGACTCATGTAAAACTGAAAACTCTTAATTAAAATGATGATTATGTCAGATTTTTTTTTTTAAACATCACGAATGATGAATGATGAACTTACTATCTAAATTATTACGACTGCATAATATAAGTCAATCCATTCCCAAAGCCTTGTGACTAAACCACGTGGGGTTGGTCATATTTTTACAATTCTAAAGTGTGAAAAGGAAGAGTGCAACCTTCTCTCAAATTGATCTTGTATGCGATGACTTCAACCCTCCTGGGAGATAAAGAATCATTGATCTTGGATTATTTTAAAACTGAGTCAGCAGCAAGACGTGCTCCACTTTGACACAGCTGTATCTCATCTAATTGGTAGCTTTGCATAGAAACACTTCTGGAGGACAGGGATGTGAAAGAATATGACGCTGCTCTCCCCTGTCTCTCTGCCTCTGTGTTTCTCCTTCGTTCCTCTCTGCTGGCCATCTGCTGTGCTGACGGCTGTGTGGGTTGATGCTGGTGGAGGTAACAGTATCCTCGACGACAGTGGCTGGCTGTGACCTCTGTGGCCTCACATGGCCTCAGACGGTAAACACACCCGGCCCGGGCGGAAATAAGCAGAGTTCGGATTCTGATTCTTGAAAATGTGCAAGAAAACAGCTCTGTGACCTCTGGAGGTCAACGTCTGGTACATGATCCCCATCTACTGTTCATTATTTCCAAAGATAAAGAAAAGATACAGCCGAATGCACTCCCCTCAGAGATTTAATTTAAAAAAGGTTGGAAATCTTCGCCGCGGTATTGAGCATGCGAGGACTGAAAGGCTTCTGGTCATCTGAGGACACGGTGTACTGGAGTCTGAAAAGATGTTCCTGAGGTTGGTCTCTGTGTTCCAAGCTGATGATTGGCTTGAAGTGATGAGCAATCTTTGAATTATTATCTTACTGCTTTATTGAACACTCTTACGCTTATTTAGTTTTATCATATGTGAAGATGTTTCTCTTCTTTTAGCTTTTTAGCTTTCACGGGTTGATTATGAGGGAACCTTTCCCATCGACAGTCTGACATACTACTGAAGCCTTTGTGGTGGGCACGCTTACTGAAATCAATGCATAGCCCTGAAGTGATCAGCATCCACTGACAGGTACGTTGATCAGTGAATCCACAGTGTGTTGCATTGGTGGAGCTGTGAAATTACTTACATTTCAATTACAATTTATGCTGCAACATTTATGAAAACAAGATAATGGATATATTCTACATTCAATTGTGCAACTATGCTCTCGTTTTGTCTCGTGTAATAAATCCAGCGCACCCCTTTCCTTTACAGCGGTGAACCTTCATCTACTGATGCATTTAACTGTAGAACATGGGCTACATAATGTCTCCAAAGTCAATGAGTAACTAGGATTTTTGCCACATTCAAGCGTTCCTAATGTTTGACCAACAGATGCACACAGTTCCTTCATAAAAGATGCAGGGGGGGGGGGGAATCCCCACGAGGGTGCATGAGCAAGAAGTCACCACCAATACTTTGTGCTTTGATGAAAGGTGGAAACCCTCTCAATCAATCGATCATTTCACTTTACGACCGGATCCATTAATCAGACAATAAATCAGTCAAAAAAAGGTTAAAACACTACGAAATAGACAATTAGAAACATAGAAAACCAAGCATCATCACAATTAATTACCCATTCTGGGGCAAATTATGGGAAAATAAACTTCCACCTGTTATTCATCAGATTTACAAAAAGGACTTTGTATGTTTTTCTGTACATCTCTGCTCATGCTGTATCTTGTACACAGGGACCAACAGTAAGTCCTGAGCAGCCAGACCATCACATCAGTCGAACAGGGGGGATTTATGTCTGACTGCTGCCCTCGATGCCCCGACAATAAAATGTACAACAATATTGACATAAATCGCTGTCGTGCTCAGAGTTGTAAGTAAAACAGGGAACATACGATCATTTAAAAAACTAATAATGATTCATTATTACTTACATATCCTTAACAACCATTGTAGATCAGGAAGAAGAAGAACAAATGCTCTCAAAATTATCAGCTATGAGATTAACAAAAACCCAACCTTTTACCAACACACTGAAAAAAAGAATGGAGATTATTTATAACTCTGACATAACTCGTTAGTAACATAGCAAACAGTCAGACACATAACCACTCATTTTACCAGCGTGGTTTACTGCCAAACAATACTAGAAATCAGCAGATATTTAGTTTCTTATGAAATATGAGTTTTGTCAAGCCTTGAGAAGCACGTGGACATCTCACTTTCATAGTTCCGTTACACTGTTTCCCCTCTTTCCTTCCGATCTATATCACCAGTCTTTCTTTCTAATCTTCCACTCATGAAGCTTGGCGGAAGTTCAGACTCGTTTTACGCTCTCATTCATTCACAAATCTCTCCATCACTCACTCTCCAGCTTCGTCTCCATCAGCTGACAATGGCCATTCACTCTGACACAAACCAATCCCCATGCCTATCGTATTGTTGCGGTCAAACTTTAAATTCTCCTCTCTGCTGCCAGTCCCCCCCCCCCCATTCACCTCCGGTATTCATCATATCCAGTGTCCAAGGTTACTTCCATTGACTTCATCAGAAGTCCCACTCCACAGCCAATCATCGACATCTTCAGCAACTTTCTTTATCTCTTTGCCACCACCACCACCACCACCACCAGTGTCAAGACTACATTGGACCATGACCACCCCCTAAATATGACAACGTCACAATGGGGTCCAATCCTAAAACTCTCCACAATTCTAACTTTGTTGTGCACCGTGTAATACATTTAGTTGTTCTCTCTTAATTAAGTATTTTAGTGTCACCGTCTTTATGTCGCTCAATTCAAAACAAAGTGTATTATTTGGTAAGTACACAGCCTTCCAGATGCAATGTCCCCTTTGCCGCTTTGTTTCCGTAAAAAGCCGCCGAATGACTGAGACTGCAGTCTTTGCTGTATTACGACCTGGACAGTGAGTCAGCACCCCGACCTTGCTCCTCTCCCACCCGCACACACACAAACACAGAGAAAGATTTAGCATATGATGCAGACAAACATTCATATTCCTGACACAAACAGCCCCCCCCTTCCCTTCCCTCCCCTTCCTTTCAACCTCTATCTCTACCTCTCTCACACACTGACGAACACTGGTAGCGCTGCGTCGTGACTGGGGGCGATGTGTTCCTCTTAGTATGCACAGACGACTGTCTGAGGATCACAATGGCATGTTGGCACATATACAGTAGGCAGAGATCCTCCCCTCGACTTCAGCAAAACAGTGTGTGTACCGTGTTTATGGAAGTGTGAAACATAGTGAGAGGAGGCATCCACTCCATGAAGAAAGGAGCCATCACTGATGTGCCGTAGTGATAGCCTACATTACCCAGAAGCCTGCCGTCTGTGATGTATCATCTCACTTCCCGTTCAACAGTTTGTGTTACACATTCCTAGACGCCATCACAGTCATGGGGATGATGCTTATTGGCCTAAAAGTCTGGAAAATCCCCTCGTTCCATCCCTGAGGCTCTTCTATTACAACGCACAGTCACATACATGTGTGCCTGTAAAGGAAAACACAAAGTCCAACAGTGCCTTGCAGTTATCAAAGAGCTACCGTCTGCCCCTCGTAGGCTGTCCAGTGGTTTGGGTCGACCCCGCTACACCTGTTGCAGCAACCACTCGCTGAACATTAGTCATGATGTCTGAGAACAGGGAAGTACTCTCTTTGCTTCATGCTCTTCAACTATGACAATGTTAGTTTTTTTCCCCTATCACATGTTCCCATTGATTTGTTTGTAAACAGGAAGTGTCATCAGTGCCCTCTTCAACCCCAATGTCATATGACTTAAAACACAACCCTGTTCAAAAATACATCAGAGACAGAACTAACCGGTTTCACAGAGGACCACACACACACACACACACACACACACACACACACACACACACACACACACACACACACACACACACACACACACACACACACACACACACACACACACACACACACACACACACACACACACACACACACACACACCCTTTGGGGGGAAACACACACACAAAGACACAACTGTAAACTCGAATACTAGAAAATCAGACATCCATGTCATCACACACACTCCCATCCACCCACCGGCACATGTGGACAGGCATGGCCCTCAGTCTAGACAAGAGACAGAGTAAAAGAGGAGAGAAAAGAGGTAGAGGAAGAGAGGAGGAGAGTAGAGGAAGAGAGGTACTGGATGTACTTACCCCGTTTCTGGAGCCATCCCTCTCTAACGATGGTGACATCGCTCATGGTTCCTTCACGCCGAGTCTAGTGCCGCTACACGCCTGCTCCACAGAGAGAGAGGGAGGAGGGGAGGAGAGGAGGAGAAGAGAGAGGAGGAGAGGAGGAGGAGGATGGGTGGGGGGCCGGCTCTCCCAGCCTCCGCGTCACTCTCCCTCCCTTCCTTTCCCGTTCAACCTCTCGTTCGCGCACTCTCAGACACACACACACACAAACACAAACACGCGGGGTGTGTGTATGTGTCGTTTTGTTTCCTGTTGTGGCTTATCCCACTGTCTTCCTCCCTTCTTATTCTTCTTCTTCTTCTCCCCCCCCTCCTCCTCCACCTCCTCCTCCTCCTCTCTCCTTCCCTCTCCAGACCGTCCTCCTCACCAGCAGTGACTCAGCCTGGAAGGAAGTGAAAGGAGAAAAAAGAAAGAAAGAAAAAATAAGGCATGGATTTATTCTTTCTCCTCCTTTACTACTCCCTCCCTCCCTCCTCTCATCCCTTCCAAAGCCCTTTCATACAATCTGACAAGACGAACAACTAGTTATTGTGAGGACAAATGCATCCCTTCCGCTCTCCCCCCACCCTATCATACACCCATGTTCCTCTTTCTATCGTTCAAACTCTCTGATAAACAGGATGAATGATTGCAGAGCTCTCGATGAGGCAATAACTGACCTTGGTTGCCAAACAAATACCCCTCAGTTCTGCTTCTCTTCCATTCATAGATATTCTATGAGCAGGTCGTGCTGTGTGCAAACCCCAGTTTACCTTTCTGTGCTTGCTGTATTTCTGCATGTCAAATTACATTGTGTGGATGAGGCTGGTTTGTCTATATGTGGGAGGTGGGAGAGCATCTCAGGACTGTGGAGTAGGGCTTGGCTATAAATAGCAACGTCAGTTTGGGATGCTCTCACACTCACTCTCTCTCTCTCTCTCTCTGCCCAAATCTCTGCACCTCTCTGTCATCTCCCCCCCTCTGCCTCTCGCTCTCTCTCCCTCTCCCTCGCTCCCTTCCTGCATAGCTGCCGTGTTCACCTCACATGCACCCTACTACACTGTATTGCACAACAACACTACGCCGCTCCGCTTGAATGGAGATCAGCACTACGACGGCTCGGCTAGCAGCCGTAGCCGTCTCGCTGGAAATCAGTATTCAGATGGGCTGGTGTTTGCACTGCTGCAGACACTCTGAGGGACTGCAGCGTCATAACCCCGGCTGGTGACACAGAGACTTTTTTATGTCGAGGCAGCAGTATAGAGAAGAATCTGAAACCAAAAGGGCAAATGCACACTGGTACAAAATGTCTTGGTCACAAGGGCTGCTGCAATGCTTTCGCTTACCATTTGACAATATGTATATTGTGATTTTTTGTGTGTGCCCTTTTCATATGCTTGACTACTCGGTGCTAATCGGAGGTAGAAAGATGGGTTCCCCCATCCCAGCTCTGAGACCAGGTTTGGTGCCAACTGCCAATAGATTCTCACCAAAATCAATTTTTAGGGAAGTTGAAGTCTTTCTTTTTAGTTTTACATGATGGGAAGTGTAATATTTGTGGACTGTTGATTGGGCAAAGCGCTAGTTATATGAGGACATCTTGGGCTCTGGGAAATATTGTTTGCCGTTTTTTATCAAAATATTTACACTGAAAATTCCTGTTAGTCGCACCCTTACTAAAAGTTGTCTTTAACCTTAATCTGGGCAACATGTTGAGAGACGATAAGGAAACATGAGGAAAAGAGAGGAACACAATGTCCAGACAGTGGCAACCCCTTGTCACCAGTGCAGCGGTTGCTAGGGAGATGTGCACTGCCATGATGAACCAACCATGCCAGGGGAAGCTCCTGCCAGGCAACACTTATTTCATCACATTTCCTTGCAGAGGCAACAACAAGAAAAGAAGACAGCGGAGACGAAGTTTGTGAGAAAAGAAACAGGAAATAGAGTCAGAAGCAGAGGGCAGGGACCAGACAGTCGGCCCCCATCATGAGTGGGTCGAGGTGCTGCCAGGCTGTAAAAGCATGACAGTGGGAAAAACTATAACTATATGGTCTTTCCCTCATCTCAAATCACAACACGGGCCGATTGCATGCTCGAGACCTCAACAACGTTCAAGCATTCTCCAAGGCGAGGTTGCTAAATGTTTTGAGTCATTTCCTGTGTCTGAAAAACTCACTGGCTGGATATGCATTACTAATTAATACAACCTAGACAAACAATAAACAGCCAAATTATGATTCATGAACTAAAATCTAGGTGGTAGAGAATCACTCAAACCCTGAACCTATGGTGTCATTTTAAATGTGGCTGAACACACTGCATAAAACGGGTCAGGCCAGCACAGCTCACCATAAACTGTGGCCTCGTACACACTCCGGCTGACATGTGCAGCAGTGAGCAAACTATCTTCTTCCTAAAATGAAAGATGAATGTTTTTGGCAGAACTTCAAGTGTTACACAGGATGCGTTTGGTCCATCTAATGCACGTCGGACAGACACAATCACTTCTATTTTAATCAATATCGCCGACCACACAGGCCGCTTAAAAGCTGGTGTTGCACAAGCACTTTACACACTTAAGATTCAAGTTTATGGTCTTCCATTTTATGCACGGGTTGTGTATTGGGCTGTGGGCTGTTACAACAGAGTTGCTAAACGTGAGCCGTGGATACACTGATGGAGGTTAGAAGTTGCTCTTGCTGACATGCTGCTTCCACTAAGTAAAGCAATCTGGTAACTAATTCATTATTTAACTATTTTGCACTTTTTAAGCAAAGCCACCAAGTATAGTGGTCGCAGCTTCTAAAATGTGAGATGATATTCTGTATTTCAGTATGTTCTCTGTTTTTGTATCCATGCAATTTGAGTATCTTTGGGTTTTGGACTGTTGACCGGAAGAAGAAACAAACATTTGAATCTGTCAACTTGCGATTTACACACACACATATATATTTGTTTGTTTGTTTGTTTGTTTGTGTGTGTGTGTGTGTGTGGATGGATATCTAAATGTTGAGAGGAGCATCATCTTCGTCACGGTGAGAGACGGTCGTCAAACTGACGTATGTTTCATGCAGCATGGCAGAAAACGTCACGAATGTTATTAAACATTACAAAAAAAGTAATGTAAACCCAGGTTAACAACAACAACAACAACAACAACAACAACTGACGTTACCTTTTTCCGAGACAGAAACACAGACGGTGCAACTCTTCCGCATTAACACTACAGCACCATCAGAACCAAGTGAGCCGGCGGCAGCGTGATTATCACGTTATAAACACACGTTATCGAGCTCGGCTTCAGCGGAGTCTGTGTTGTGTTCACCGGGAGCTACCGGTATTACCTGTAGCGGCAGGTGCTGCGGTGTTCCTGCGCACCTGCTGTTCATTAACCGCCCGGGTTATTTTGTTTTTGTTTTCCACCCACCCTTCTGCGTGAGTGACGTCACCGCGACCCCTTCAATGGGCGGGCTGCTCAACCGGCGCAGTTAACGCGAACGTGTACTCATCGTACGGATTTCCGAGAAGCTTCCGTTAACGGCAGCCAGCGGGTTGTTTTGACTTTCAGGAAACTAGTGACGTCACCCGCAGAAAAGGCAAACCCCCTTTTCTCTCATGCACAGGCACACGCGCGCACGCACACACACACACACACACACACACACACACACACACACACACACACATCCTACCGTCTCGCCTCCTCCTCCCGTTTTCAGTGTAAACGGGTTCAGCTCGCCGTGTGGGTCTCCTCTCTCTCGTCATCCCATTCCAACATCCCGTGTAATAAGCCAACCATCGCGAGAATCATGCAGTTCATCTGTGGGAGCCGGTAGGAGAGAGGGCCTGTGCTTGTTCTGGTCCCTGCATGGAAGGTGCTCTGGGATACTTTTGACTTTGTTACAATTAGTTGACAGCTTTAGTTACTTTACACATGAAAAGGCTTTGTGGTGGAAGAAGTACTTGTATATGTACTTAAGTAAAAGTATCAATACCACACTGTATAATTACTGTTACACATACAGGTTCTGCTATAGAATTAGTCAAATACATATACTTATCAAAAGTAAGGTGAAATCACTGATGCATAATTCACATTTTCACAGTAAGAATTGTCCTCGTACTATATTATAATTATCAGAATCAGAACTGTGAGTTACACACAAGGATTTGACTTGAATGGTGCACAACAGTGAACTAAAAAAAACCATAACACAAAACAACATTTATAAATAGAAAATATTAAAATGTACAGTAAAACTATGGTAAAAAAATAACATAACTTTAAAACAAGTGTATTTTAAAGTGGCAACTGCATTTTAATAGAAAGAAACAGATGAATGTGTGAATGAGTAACAGTGACACATTTTTCCTAGAGATATAAGTGTAAAAATAATGGGGGGTCCTGGGGTTTATTTATGAACCCATTATTGATGCATTAATGTATTTATCATGTTAATGTTGCAGAAGGTAACGGTGGGTTGCTATTTAATAATAATAAAAAGTATAATTTGTGGGTTTTATTTTTTATTAATAATCTATATTTGGAAAGTAACTATGAATTAAATGTATCAAATAAATGTATTGGATTAAAATGAACAATATGTTCCTCTGAAATGTAATGTAAACAAACTATAAAGTGGCATAACATATATATGTATATATATATATATATACATATATACATATATACATATATATATATTCCATTTAATCACAAGTCCCTGAAAATTGAAGTTAGGTACACCACTTTACACCAGTGCATGCAAATCACATGGAGAGCTCATGTAATAATAAAAGGTTAAACAACCCAACAGTGCTTGGGCCTACAAGTGCACCTGAAACAATTAGTTGATTAATCAAGCAGTCGATTGAGAGAATAATTAATTGGCAGCTGTTTTGATCAGGCACAGGTGTTCTTAATAACTATAGCAACCAGATGGCTCTTTCACAGTGTCCCGCTCAGTTGTGATGGTGTGACAGTGAGCATGCATGCAAAGAGTCAGGACCCTGAAGCTAAGCAACTAACCAGAATTCAACCGTTATTGAATTAACTATTTACACAATTTTCTCCTGTGACATGCCCAAATGTATTCTGTGAAACAATGTCGTGCAAATAATGAATATCCACATTCATATTGTTTTTCACCCTATATGGTAAAAAAGCTTTTATCTGTAATTCACCACAAATAAACACAAGTGCCAATTAAAGGTCAGATTAGTATCAGCACCCAAGTCTTTCAAACCCAGCACGTCCATCTTGTCACTGTTAATTGAAATCTGAGATAACTCTTGTTGAATATAAGGGTTACAGTATCATTGGTTTTTTTACACACTGAACTTCCCATGACAAGTAAACCAGCATCTAGTTGTAACATTGGTTGAAATGTCCCTTTAAAAAATAGAGTGCATCTCCAGTAAAACACTCTAGTCTGACTGGTGGTAATCCTTTGATTGGTTAATGGTTTGTAATGCTCTGACAATGTGTTATATGTTTTCTGTATGTGAACACATTGAACCTTGTAATAAGCAACATTAGTACATTGCAGTATCTTAAATGTTGTTTACAGCCGCAAGTATCAGACAGTTACATAACACATGACTACAATATTATGGCTGATCTGTCTAATGTTCAAAATGTTCAGAGCACCATTAAGGTTTAAGGTACAATGCTGTGCAGGTCAGATGATATACGCGTGTCCTGCTCTCACTCTCTCTTTTTTTTTAACACGCATACACGTCTTGCCATCAGCTGGCCTTTTGCGCACAGCCCTGTGTGTAGCGGGGGAGTATGGGCAAAAACCAGCAGCCAGAGAAGGTGTGTGTGCGTGTGTGTGCGTGTGTGTGTGTGTGTGTAGGTGTATGTCTGTGTGTAGGTGTATTTATGTGTGTGTGCAGTGGAGGTGGGGGTAAAAAAAACAAAAAACAGCTTGAAAATGAAAAAAGACAACACAGGGGAGCCCTTCTGTTGCCATTGCAGTGGCCAGACGTGTCCCACAACACACACACACACACACACACACACATACGCACACACACATATGCACACACTAAACAACTTAGTCAGTCATCAACTTGGACACACATGCAAAGTGTTTGTCCTGCACTCTTAAATTATGAGTTAAATGTTTAAACTAAAGCATAAGTGCAGGGATAAAGTGAACAAGTACAATGTGTGAGCCAAAGTACCGTCCACAGGAATAGTTTATTTGAAGACACATGGAGAAGATGTGGAGAGCTTGTATTTCTCTGCATGGACTGCAATGTTGTACAATTATCACATGCTAGTAGCAATTCAAATACATAGATTGAAGACAATTGAAATGACAGGTCATAAGATACATATTTCATAGTTTGTGTGTTCTATGAAACAACATAAACATGCTTGAGTTTATAGAGTTTACTCTGTATTGGCCCTGCAATGTTACTCTCTACAATGACCACCATTTCAAAGGGACTTGGAGAAACAGTGATCTTTATAACAAGTGCACGTGTCTGTGTTCTGGGTTCCCTCGAGGTATCATTATGAACCATCTTTGTCTTTTAGTCCGTCCTGTCAGTCAGAATCGCTGCAGAAGAACAGCATTCTGGGGTGGCATCCTCAACGTGTATGTTGTACATCAGTGCATGATCTCACATGTGTGTGCATACTGTATGTGTGAATGAGAGAGAGAGAGAGAGCTAAACAAGCAATACATATACATACTATAACTAGATGATATCAGATGTGTTGCAGGGAGCATGTGAGAAGAGCATACATCAAGTAATAATCATAATGGGAGTGTACATTCTCAAATCAACAGTTACTTAAGGCTCATGCTAATATTGACCATGTATCGACTATCTTAGTTTCGCCTGTGAGCCAATGGATATTTGCTAATTAGCAATAAACACAAAGTGTGTCTGAGGATGATGGAATGTCATTTGTTTTTTTTTAGGAATTTACTAATAAAGCAAAGTTTTGGATGATTTAAAAAGTTTGCCTGATGATGGCGCAAGACATAAAAGTTCACCAAAGTTCCGGGAATTCACCCTGAAGGGGGTCATGTATATATACCAAATGTCAATATTTGTTAAGATTTCACTTAAAACTGAAAATGTTGAAGCATTTGGACAACATTTGGTGCCAATTCCCACAGTAGATATTGCACAGAATATATTAAAACGTTGACCTGCGGGTGGCGCTAGAGGGAAAGTCAAGGAACCACCAATGTCATTAGAATTCATCCTCTGGGCACCATGAACGTTCGCGCTCATGCCAACTCATCAAATAGTTGTTGGGATTAGTTTGGATTAAAGGTGGCCCATTGGACTCTGAGTTTATGCCGCTTATGGCTAATAAAACAAGAACAGGACTATCACTACAACATCAGAAAATATAACCACAAAAAAAACTCATGACTATGAAGTCATGAGTCCTTTTTTTCTTTTTTCTTTCTTGATGTCTCCTGTTACCTTACCTTAATGCCTCCTCCCTGTGTCCTATTTTTGTATTTTTTCTTCACAGAGAAAAACGGATAGTTTTTCATTTTATGTGACTTTAGAAATAGCTTTATTTTAAGGTATTAAAATATTTCCTCAGGTATTTAATCCTTTAGTCCTGTATGTGTGTGTGGGGTTGATAATCTGTCTTTTCCACTGGGACCCCAAATGTAACGGTGGCCCTTGGGGGCCCATGTGCCATCAATTCTCACCAATCTGGACCCCTGACTCCCTTGTGGGTGAGATGGTGCGCTGCTGAGTTAATCTCACACACACACACACACACACACACACACACACACACACACACACACACACACACACACACACACACACACACACACCCTTGACACTCCGAGGTGACACCAGAGCACAGAAGGTCTGTCCAGGTTGAACGACACACACACACACACATACACACACACACACACACACACACACACAAACACAAACTTCCAGCTTTTGACTATGACAACATCCCTACCCCCTATGCCTCCTGTCTCTGCCCTCCTGCCACACACATGAAGCCCGGGGAAGCAGCAGCCGTGCTGGACGGCCCGGCACCCCGTACCCCTTCAGCCTGTCCCCGGTCTCTTTGAAGTGGCTTCAGGACAGAGAGGTCAGCCTCGCCCCCGAGACCCGCATAGAGGTAAGGACAGCTGCGGCCAGACAGACCCTGTGCAGGGGATAAACGTACGCACAAGAACAGGCACACGTGCACACATGCACACACGAGACGGGGCAGAGCAGCTGCAGTCACGGTGCTGAAGGTGTGCTGTACAGCAGGACAGCTTGGGAGCCAGTATGGTCCAGCACGGCTCTGCTCTGTTCTGGGTCACCTATGTTGCGCTCAAGTGTGAAATCTAGTCAGTGGAGTACTAGATGACCAGATACAATGTATACATATACTGTATGTGTGTATTTATACATATACACTGGCACAAACGTTTCTGTTTTATGTTGTTGTTATTTCAGAGTGTAGCATAAATCTCTCTCTGATTCATTTGACCTTAGAAACAGAATATTTGTCTGTTATGCAAACACATGATAGCAGGATCATGTTAAATCTCAATGATAGAGTGGCATCACTTCACCACTTACATCGCCGCTACAGTGAAACTTCTCCCCCCGACAATAATTTAAAATTCTTGCTCATATTTTGTTTCTATGGCAACAATTTCAGACGATCTACTACTCTATCATCTCAGGTAGAGTGACCCCAATTTACGATGCTTTAAAGAACAGGCGGTGGACAAAATCAAAGGAAAGACGAGTGCAACCCACTCCACAAACCAAATAAAATTTCAATTGAATTTACTTCTCTGTCGCCGTGTCAATCAATTGAACATTACAGCACTAAACTTCAATTGTGGCGTTGAAAGGGTGTCATTTCATTTGCTCAATGGATGTTGGATTTGATGCTGCACAATGTAACGGTTTCCCTGTTCTTCCCCATCATTTGAAAATAGCTTAGATATAAATACATCACTGTGAGAAGAGAGGAGTGTAAAGTTTTGTAAATTAAACCTTGACGCATCGGTTTTATAGTGAACAGCGTTTGTCTGCGCGTACATGTGTTTAATTCAATTCAATTCAGTTTATTTTATATAGACCAATATCACAAATTACGAATTTGCCTTAGCAGGCTTTACAATCTGTACACATTCGACATCCCTGTCCCAGGACCTCACAAGTGTTAGTTTGCAATCCCATTAATGTGCTCGTATCCACAAATATAAATATTCACAGATGCAGTGTGTGTGTGCACCTGTGTGGACCTGTGTATGTGGATCCCTTCCACTCAAGTGCAACTCAGGTTGCACTTGAGCACTGAAAGGACACAGTAACATCTTATTGTATCCCTTTTCTTGTAGTACTTTTCATCTTTGGAGGGCAAATTTAATCTTTTTTTTCTGAGATTTCTTTCTGTAAAACTGTAAAAACAAGTGTAAGATATTTTGCACCAGATCACTATTGTTAGGTATTTTTTAGCTGTGACAAAGAAGCAGTAAATTTGACTTTTATTTCAGTTTCTTTGCTGATTTAAAGCTCCTATTGTGGACAATGTTCACTTCCTGATTATGAAAACACTTTCGTAATTGTGTCAGACCCAGATATTGTTTTGAAAACATTGTTATTTTTAAAATTAAAAGCAGGTAACGACCGCAACATGTTGATTGCACAAATTGTTGATGAAGAGTTCACAGTTCATTAAAACACCTCATCTTGAAAACAGGTATATTACATTATTTCTAAAGCCCACATGGTGCAACGTCTGAGTCGGGAAGTCGTATTTCCAACGTGACGGCAGGTTTATTTACGAGTGAGCGTAAAAGCAATTATGTGATTGACCTCTGCTTAGCGGAAGCTGCAGCGGTGATGTAGGAGTCATTTTGCACCTTGGTGATAAAAAGAGAGAGAGAGAGAGCTGAGCCACAAAGCACAAGCTCTTCCTTTACTGCTTAGGTTTGTTCTGACGTTTCCTAACATCATAAGGAGTGAGGAGAAGCATGAGAGTGCAGTGTGCAGGTTACATTTGTTTACAGGACAAACAAAGAACGGTTGCGTTGTATTATTGCCAGTGTGTGTTATTGTCAGCTACGTGTGAATATTAGTTATGAGGGCCTCAACCGTCAGAAACAGATGTTACCTGCATGAGACTGGGGGAGCAGCCAGAAACCCCCATCCCTCCATCAGTGACGTAAACATCAGGCTCTGGACTGTGTGACATGAGCATGCATATGAATCCTCTATTTCAGCCTCTCACGCACACACACACACACACACACACACACACACACACACACACACACACACACACACACACACACACTCACTCACACACTTCCTCTCTCCCTGCTCTTCCGGCTGCATGCTGGAGTTCCGCTGGGTGCCATCAGTGTAGATTCTGCTCAGTGGTTGAGTCAATGAAGCGATGGGAAGATGGCAGACAGAGAGGACGGGGAGAACTTTGATCTGTTTGTGTTCCAGAGGAGGGCTGATGCCACTGCTGAGGTGTGACCTTGACATACGACTGAACACATTACACAATGTATTTGAAACATGAAGTTCTCTCAAGCTACATCCGCGATATGTGACCTTTTTTTGTCGCCTGTTGAAAATAAAATTATTATTTTGCCAGTTTTGTTCTTCGTAACTCTTTACTGGCATACATTTTGTCTTCAAAATTGTACAGTTTTCACCCATTTTTATTTTCAAATCTTAGTCTTAATCCCAAAATTCTATTTTCTATATTTACTTCCTTCAATCTAAACACATTGTTTTCTGCCAAAGCGTGAACCAGTGCAATGTTAGGCAGAGTTCAGGGGAAAAAGGTGAACAAACGTTCCTGCAAAATCCGATGACGGTCTGATGACAGATGGGGTTGTTTTCTGTTTCAACCACACCCAGTCCAGATGATGAGTTTGGAAATGAGATCATGTGATCATCTAAATGTGTCCAGTGCTGTCCTGTCTTGTCCAATCCTATACTACAGATTGGACAAGACAGGACAGGACATATAGGGTTGCATAGTGTAGAGTTGTAGTGGAGATTATATGTACTTTCACATGTAAATGAGAGTCTATGTTTTAAATAAATACATAAGAAATATATAATAATTAATAAGGGATATTGTGAAGATTATATTGAGGAAAACATAGGCGAGAGTGTGATCACTGTGTTATTATTGTAACTGTAATATAGATATGTTATGGTTATCCTAACTATAGGATGACTCAGGTAAGACTGAAATGTATTAATTCAGGGACGTCGTAGGTTTTTCTTAAGAGATCGTAAAAACAGCTGTTTCCAGTCGGAAGAAGCTTTTATTTTGAAGCCATCTTATTTTGAAGAGTCTTCCGAAAACCGGAAGTGAGAAACAGCTGGCGAGCTCTTCAAAGAAACCTTGCCTCCTTTTTAGCGGATAGCGTATAGCATGCTGTGTCATTGAAAGCTATTTGCATGATAACCTTCATTCAACAATGGAGCCTTTAGCTCAATGAATGATTCGGAATAAAACTCTTTGTGAGACGGCAATCGGTCTCTTACAGGATTACGCCAGACAGAAACTGTTGGCTGCTCTCAGCCAATGGACTGTGGAAACAGAATCACGTGAGCGCGTCCGGAGGACCAATGTACGCGTATGTGTTGATATTCTATATCCCTGGCTCCGGGACTTCTTCTTCTAAGCACCAGGCCGCTCAAGATTCGTAAGAACCTTAACAATAGGACAGAGTAAAACAAGATTGGACCGGATAGGATTGGACAAACACAGTAACAGACAGAAAAGGATCGGATGGGCCAAAAAGGACTGGACGTAAAACAGTGTGTAAAATAGGACAGGGGAAACTGGATTGGACAGAACACGAGCTATAGGACAAATAGGGTGGGAGAAGACAGGAAGGGATAGGACTGCATACAAAGGTGGGATTGTACAGGACAGGACGGATAGAATAAAAAACAACAGCTGAAGCCCAAAAACATCAGTAGCAGAGTGACCTGTGACAGACATAACTTAATGTCCCATCACAAACCCCAATGTCCCTCACATCCTCTCTGCATGTGCACAGCTGTGTGCAGGAACCACTCCAAGCCACTAGGGAGCGCTGCATTAGTTGTAGTTCTATTGAGGGCTAGTCTAATAGTCGTCCCTCTCTGTTTTTCTCTCTGAGGCTATGGCTCAGGAAGTAAACACATCTGGATGAGACACATGATGTGTGTCTTAGTTATTTATAGAACATCTGGAACAGCGCAGCGTACATCGGTCCCTCAAGAGCACAGCAGGGCTGAAGTTGGTTTTAGGAAATGTCATGGTATTTGTTAAATATATCTCAAGCAGGCCAGGAAGATTCTCTCCAGAGGGGGTACAGGAAGGATAAGGGTTGCTATCCTGTCCTTGTGTTGGAGTTTCAGAGGAGGTTAGGTTGTTCAAAGCACATCTGTCAACATCTGGGTGCACAGACTGTGTTTGGCTTTCCAACAACTGGGTGATATCAACACCAAACACACACACAGTTTGAGTAGAGCCAGAGGATCGAGCAGAGGTAGCCACACACACACACACACACACACACACACACACACACATACACAAACACACTTCCAAAGCCTCTGATGGCCCCTGAGGGCCCCCGGTTTCCAATCCTGCCACTTCCTATTTCTGATCTGTGCCTCCTTTACTCCATCTGTGAGACTCTCTCTGTCTGCGTCTCTATTTGTCTTCACTCACACACACATGCACACACACACACACACACATACATACACGCACGCACGCACACTTGCTCACAGAGACACATTAACACTGTATGTGTAAATGTGATTTTCCCCGGGCTACACACTCCTCGGGGAGGCACAGGAGGAGACGTCTTCTCCTTCCCAGAACAAACTGCAGTGAAACATCTGTGTGCGGGAAGAGAGAGACAGATGTGAGAAAAGATATCTGTCAGGGGAGTAGACGTCTCTCAGTCATGTTTTTCTCTCCCCAATTTGCATCTCCCAAATGTGTCGTATGCCGTGTTTGATAGAAAGTTGTCGGTGCAGACTAGGCGTGGAGTTGCTATAGGACCGACTCACAGCTACTTAGTTAAATGTCTTTTGTTTTCTTGTCCTTGTGTCCCTCATTGTTTTGCCATCATCAGTCACAGCTGATGCCTATCAGCCATTGACATTTAACCTCTGTAAAATGTTATTGAATTAATCTGTTTTGATAGGGTGTTTAGGAAATTAGTTTGTTGACTAAAAGCTTTTTTCCCAAAAACAGGTTTTGGATCACCAAAGCATAAATAGGGACATATGACCGAGGTAATTCATGTGAGAAAAAGATTATTCTGATGTCCTCTGAGGTCTTTTGTCCCAGTTTTAGCAGATAATATCCCATCCCAAACAAACATCCTAACAAATACAGCATCATTACCCCGTGTCCAGTTGTTGTTGTTTATTCGGGGGGGGGGAGCACGTTCTCTAAGCCTTGTGGAAGTCCACACACATGAATCTCACAAACAGAGATAAAGCGCCCTGGCAGATGCCACCTCTGTGGCTCCGTAGTACACACGCACACACACACACACACACACACAAACACACAAACACACACACACACGCACAGACACACACAGTCAAATCTGGCCCAACGTAACGGCTACACGTCCAGATGATCAAGCTAATTGAGTCCGACTGTTTGATGGCGAATGGACATGTTGTGTTTTTGTTTCAAAACTCAAATCCAAAAGGGATATTTTGGAGGGACTGTTGGTTTTGTGGGACTTTCAGAGCTCACAGGAAGGACAGAGAGGTCATTGTGATGACATTATCTTTCATTTGAACTTCTTTCAAAGGCATACTAACACTGTGGTGTTGGTGGTCGGTAGCCTTAGTGCATGTTGGTTTCTGACAGTAAGTGTGTGTGTCCACAGTTCCTCTCCGCTCGTTGGAGCATTTGTTTTTGGGCCACAACACTGTTCTGGTTCACTCTCCCCGTTCTCTTTAGCCACAGCAGGCAGCTCTATTCAGTCCAAAAGAGCCACACAAACCAGCTGAACGCTACCTGCTCAAACCGACGGACAGTTATGAACTATCCGGTGAACCTAGCAGCTAACGAGACAGATATTTTCCTCATGAGTTTGTGGTGTGAATATAAGACTTAGAGTCAGATGGACAGAAATTAATTAGAACGTTGCTCCATGCCTGCTGGATGTTTGAATAATCAGCTCAGCGCAAGCGTGTTTGTTTTTATCGACATCAAACCCATTGTACAAAGAAAATGAGTGTGGTATAATACTAGTTGGATCTTATCATTGGTAGATTTGGGCAACCATTTCTAATAGTTATGATATGTAATCACAAAGGTTATTGCCAGGTTCGGGAGCATGTCTCGCACGATGGTCAAATTGAACTTTATAACTTGAACGTTTATTGGATTATGATACTAAGGCTTATGGTATGGCATACATGATATAGTTGAACTTTACAATTGTCATGTACAAACATGAAATTTGACCTTGTAAAATGTGTTTGAGCAATTCTGAGTTAACCGTCTTATCACCTTGTGGTCAAAAGACGATGTTAAAGAACTTAAAGGGTCAAATAGTTTGACTTTTATTTCTTGAAAATGTGTTGAAAACCTATATGAGTATTGTGTTTCTTGTCAAGTCTAGCTTCTTTTCTCTAGGGATGCTTGTATATTCCCAGAACGAAGAAATGTATTATTTATTATTACCAATAGGGAATGATGGAGAAGAAACTGAAAATAAAATAACATAGAGATTGCAATGGGCCTGAATGATATTGTAACATCACCCACAGCATGTGATAGGTTATAGAAACATTTCCTACCTTACAGCTAGTTATAGTTTATAAATTAACTTGCGGAAAACTTGAAACTTACTTAAAAGAGGTGATTCATCAAAGTGGCAGTCTGATTTATTTCTTGTAATTGTTCTGTGAGCTCTGTGAGGAGGCTTATAGTAGCAATCAAATGACTCGTCTGTTTCTCTTTTCACACCTCTGTCTCTTTCTCTTACCCTTTTTCTTCTTTCATGTGTCTCTCTTTTTCTCATTTGCAAAAAAAAAAAAAAGTAGTTGCATTTGACTATTCCTGAATAATGAGAGCGTAGCTTCCTCCATTTAGCCCGAGGCGTACAGAACAAACATCTGGGCTGTTTGGCAGGCTGGCCACCATTGGCCTTGTTGGAAAGCCTTTTCAATGCTGCTCCAGATGCAGGCAAGGGAGGCCCAGCACACACAGATGGGGAAACACACACAAACACACACACGCGCAATGCACAGTGCGCACTGCCTCACATCCATCCATATACACACTGCACACATGAGAGAGGCTGTTCATTCGTGCATACAGATGAAAGCACAAATACAGATGTGGGAAGAGGAAGATACAGTAAGCCGGAAACAAACAAACACACACAAATCCAATCTCGTACCCAGATGGAGACAGAGCGGCAGCTGATGTAGTGGGCAGAGCCGGCGCATTGTTGGCACAGGTAACATGTTCTCAACAGCTGGCGCAGGTTAGGCATTCCTGGGAATTGGAGCCACAAGGCAAATGTTCCCGCTGGCTCGGGGCTGGCGATGTGGCTGGCAGGCTGGTGGGCTGGCACTCTCTTTCCGCAAAATGGATGAATCCAGGAGAAGAAAAAAAGACACAGACTGTATTGCATGGGTATGTGCATCGCACGTATCTCTATATGTGCACAAGTCAAGCGCCATGTTCACGGAGATGCTCGGGGGCCAACACACGACAGATGATTTGATTCTGTCCCAAGAAACTTTCACTTTTTATGTATCACTCTCTTGTCTTGTGAGTTCATCTTTGTGCGCGTGTGTGTACGTGTGTTGTTTTGCTCTCTGTGTGTGAGTGTATTAGCCTTTTCACTGCCTGGGGGATCGTTTTCTGCTGCAGCTGTTGGCTCGTTCCTCTGACATCTGGACTGGAGAGAGTCAGACAAACAGACAGACAGTCGCAGGACGGAACAGAGGCGACAGTGGCGCTTTTCATTTCAACATGATCTCTGAGATCTCACAGTCAAGATTTGAAGAGATCGCTCTGCTGTGTGTGCCCTCTTGGCCTGGACTCTGCTGTTCTGCATCTGCAGTATTTATTTAAAGCTTTGTCCATGTTGGTGTTTCTCTCTCTCTCTCTCTCTCTCTCTCTCTCTCTCTCTCTTTCTATTCTGCCTGGACAGAACGAGCAGCTGCAGCAAACCGACCATAAATCTGACTCCTGGAGGTCTGGTTTTTGTTAGGTGTTTTAACAGGACATCATCAAGGAACTCCTTGTATGAAAGCGCTATGAAACATTTCAGTCTGCAGGCAGTTTCAGCTCCCATAAAGCACTGCTAGCCATTCACTGGTTGCTATAGCAGCGTTTTGGGCTATTCAGATACCTGTAGAACAAAACATTTCTTATAATACCCATGCAGAGGTGAAATACCACCAGACACTCTTGGCGGTGATTATGGGTGTACTGTCTTCACTAAAGGTTGTTGTAAGAAATGTATTCTTCAGCTATACAGCCAGCTTGACAATATGTTCTCCAGCACTTTATTTAGATGTATTCTACTCGATATAATTAGATTATTTTTCTTTCTTTTGTTTTCTATCTTATGCATTTTTTTTTATGTTTGTCATTTTGTAAAATGTTAAATATTATATCGTTAGAGGCTTCAAATAAGCCTACTGTGATATTCATTTATCTCTGTTGTGATTTTTATTTAGTTTTATTGTTTGAATTGTGCAAAATAAAAAAAATAAAAAAGATACACTGGTTCCAACACAATGGCTGCTTATTGTTACATCACAGTCACGTCACAATAAACTACTCTTTTGGGTGTTACTGCTATCGAGAACGATGGAAGACATTGGGTCCTTTGTCGTCCACCTGACAATCTTCATCTCTCATTTGTTATTCACTTATTTTGCCTTGACCTCTTTATTTCTCTGTTTACCTTTATGACTGGATCTTCTCTTTTGCTGCTGTTATTATCAGTCTATATATTATATATATATAGACTGATATTATATATATATACACTACCGTTCAAAAGTTTGGGGTCACTTAGAAATGTCTTTATTTTTCAAAGAAAAGCACTGTTTTTTTAATAAAGATAACATTAATCAAAAATACACAATATACATTGTTAATGTGGTAAATGACTATTCTAGGTGGAAACGTCTGGTTTCTCATGAAATATCTCGATAGGTGTATAGAGGCCCATTTCCATCAACTATCACTCCAGTGTTCTAATGGTACATTGTGTTTGCTAATCGCCTTAGAAGACTAATATCTGATTAGAAAACCCTTGTGCAATTATGTTAGCACAGCTGAAAACAGTTATGCTGGTGATATAAGCTATACAACTGGCCTTCCTTTGAGCTTGAAGTTTCAAGAACAAAATTAATACTTCAAATATTAATCATTATTTCTAACCTTGTCAATGTCTTGACTATATTTTCTATTCAATTTTCAATTCATTTGATAAATAAAAGTGAGTTTTCCTGGAAGACACAAAATTGTCTGGATGACCCCAAACTTTTGAACGGTAGTGTATATATATTTATATATATATATATATATATATATATATATATATATATATATATATTCTTCTTCCTTTTTATATGCATGTTTTTTATTTGCATTTAATAAATTCCTCTTTTATTTTTAGCCATGCGGTGTGTCTGTTTGGCACTCAATCATTTCGGTCCAGACTGAAATATTTCCCCAACTGTGAATTGTGGATTGTCGTGCAATTTTATCTATACATTCATGGTCCTCAGAGGCTGAAGCCCAGTGAGTTTGATGAAGCCTCAACTTTTACTCTGGCGCCACCAGCTGGTCAAAGGTTTTGCTATATTCCAGTGGAATATCTCGACATCTACGCGATGGATAACCCTGAGATTTGGTGAAGACATTCAAGATGAATTGTAGACACGTTGGTGATCATCTATCTTCTACTCTCACACCATTGCGGTTAAGCACATACGACTCCAAGACTCCAAGACTCCAAGACTCCATAAGACTCACCTGCATGGTTCCATTGGGGGGAGGGGCCGAGTTATATTTAAAATAACCAATTGCATGGGTATTATGTGACGATTTACTTTTTGTAAACTACTTCCCTACACTAACCTCCCTGACGTTGCAGTTTAGCCCTTCATGGTTTACTTTCTTGTTCGTGTACTTCTTTTGATATATGTATTAACCGTATAGTTTACTCCATCCGTCAATAAAATATATATTTTCCGTATAGTAGTCTATAGTGCTACAGGCTCACTGAGAATGACACTAGACTCTACAGCCTTGAACAATTTCGACTTCGAAACCTTCAACCTCTCTCTTAGACGAGGCTGCTGGGCAAATAAAATAACGCAAAACAAAGATGGTGAACATTATACCTGCTAAACATCAGCATGTGAGCATTGTCACCTCACACCTGCATGACTGTTTATTATTCTGTTTCTACAAAATATAATTAATTGAAAAAAGCTGTCAGACTGTGTTGGGCTGCTCAGTCAAAATGAAACCTGATGTAGGTTCCTCAACATAAAAAATACTTTAAACACAAGTTGCATTGAGATAAACTGAGTCTCATGCAACAGTGCATTGTGGTGTGGCGCTCAAGGCCAAATGGGCTGCTTCCCTATGGTCTCAAACGCAGCAGTTTGTTTTTTGCGAACAAAACTAATTGGATTTGGTTTTAAATGTATTGAAGATAATAGAAAAACTAAATTAGTTGGAAGGGAAAAGCCCCTACATGTCCAGCAGGGGTGTTTGTCTGTGACAGGACGGCTGGCCAGATGTAAAGTCCCCTCACCACTCAGGTCCACCCCCGCCACACACACACACACACACACACACACACATGTATTCTCTCTCAGCTCAGTGACGGGGACGGCCGGCTGGCTGTTGGCTTGGAGGCGCCATTAACCAATTTAGCTTCCAGATGTCCATCATACAGCCACAGCCAAAGCTGCAGAGCTCTCTATGAGCTTCACACACACGGGTGCGAACAGCGTCCTCCCCCCTCACACACACACACACACTGCTGCGCTGTGATGTGCTGATGCCGGGACACAAACAGATACGTATAGAATGGCTGAGACTTCAGATGTACAAAAAAACGCACTCACTTTAACACATCACACACACACAGCAGAGCCGACTGCACTAGTGCTTCTCTCCTTGTGTGTGCGTGTGTATTTGTGGGTGTGAAATTTGATTGACAAGTACAGATCTTGATAAAACTGAGACTCGCTTTTTGATCATTTCTAAAATGATCCTCCGCCGTCTGGAGATAAACAAGTTAAATACACAGTTGTTTCTCCTGATGTCTAGTTCCCCATGAGACATAATGAACACACACACACACACACACATGCATGCATAAGGATGAGTGCTCTCATACACACATACATGTCTAGAAAGGCAAGCATGCACCCAACACACACATATAAACTGAAGCATGCACTTACACATATTCACTTTCTTTCAATGGACAGATGCTGCACCTCTAGAGGCGCAGAGACCCAGCAGCTGTTCCCCAGCCAGTCAGATGGGCTACCATTGGTACCTCATGAATATTTTACACTCAGTCAAAATGGCTAAATTCCAGACTCCTTCAACTGCATTCACACTGGTCCAGATGATCAGATCATTAAACTATATGGACCGACATCCTCCCACCATCAGCTGGAGAGAAAAGAAACACGTTGCTAGAATATTTCTCGGATGTTCTGATACAGACAAAAAGTTTGTGTTGAGTGTCCGATAGGAGTTAACTTTATTGTGGACATTGCGTTTGTAGTTTGAGTGGATTGTGTTCCTTGGTTTTTTTCATGCCAGCACATTCTTCTCTTTTTAATCTCTTTCTCTGATGAAAAGCCCAGTTTGTGTGAAAAAAGTCAAATGTAGCTGAGAACCGTGACGGCGTTGCTCGGCCTTCTCTGTGTGCGCTGCGGCGTGCTGTTTGTGAACAGGTCAGGTTGTTCCTGGGAGATGACCTGACCTGACCTGAGCCACTTCTGCCACAGCTCTCACCAAGAAGTACCAGCAAGGTATTCACTTCCTGCAAAGACAGAGGCATGTGAACCTCCCCCCTCCGCACCCCCCTGCTTTTCTATTGCATAATAGCACCATTGTGTACACTGATCTATTGCCTTTATTAACTGTGATTACTCGTTTTTTAAAAATATACCTGTCTCTAAAATGCTATTTCTTTTGTGACTTCTTGAAGTGGTGTGTCACGTTCTGTAGATACATTATTTAGCCGTATATATGTGTGTGTAATATGGTTGTGACAACTTAATTTATGACTCTATGCCCCCCATATGAATATCTATCTGCCGTCCCCTTGATGAAACCAAAATGAAGCTGCGTGTTGCCGTGTCTCATTACAAGCGAAACATCTCCACATTATAACGGTACTCACACAATAAATATATAATATCTCTGCTTTTTGTTATCTCACCTCTTCCCAGCTTCTTCGTCTTCCTCTTTCTCACAGTCGCTGCTTGGTCCAGGTGTATAGTCACGGTGTCGGGATCTATAATTTCATGTCTGGGATGCAGAGAGGAAAGAGAGCAGCCAACTGTATCTTAGACTTTGCTTCAATCTGTCTCTCTCTCTCTCTCTGTGTCTGCCTCGGAGGATGGATTGATCTCACCGCCCCAGAGCTGAGAGTCAAACATCTGTCTGCCTCCCCCCCCCCCCCCGCTTCCTCTTCCTCTGTCAGCCAGCCACTGTCTCCCAGATCGTCTCCCCTCTTGCTTGCCTCTATTACGGGCATGATGAGGGCAGCTGTGGGACATGCTGTGGAGGCTCTTGGATGGATGGATGGATAGACAGTCTCCATTTCCCTCAAACCACCGGGACTAAACAGGAGAATTTGGCCAACCACAAACCAGACCAACTTCCTGAAAAGAGTCCTAATTATAGATTTCCCGTCTTCTTATTTCAGAGTCTTGTATCAAAACGGGTTCCTCGAATTCAACAACAAACTGTCTTTATGTTTTAGTCAATTTATAAACAGAAACAGACATGATATAACTGCATATTAAGCTCTTATTCATTCAGAGAAACTTACAGTTAATGCAAATGAGCTTAATCTCAATCTTTAAATAGTCCAAAAAGGCCAGATGGAACAATATTGCAATGAACAATGTTTCATTAAATGTGTTTTCAATAAATATATCCTGCATAAAGCATTCTGGAACACCATGTATGCTGCATATTGTACTGAGAAAATAAGGCTCATCATCAGAATCCCCTTTTTTTCTTACAAACAGCTGTCTGTGTTAAACACTGTTGAATATAAAAAGCAGTTGACAAGTAAAATAGAGTTATTTCAGTCACGGCAAGGGAGAGTCTGTGTATACAGACATCATTTCTCTGGGATGGCCAGAGGTTTTCTCTGAGTCGCTATCTCTGCCAGATTCGTAGAAATGCTTTTTCTACGCTTCATACTGAGAAATACACCTGCACTCAGGACTTTCTGCTTCAGGGGCACTGAAATATAAAAAAAAGTGAAGAGACACCGACAAACAAATGATTGGGGCACAAAGGGAAGCGGCTGAAAATCAGTTTATCCTAACTTTAATTTTTATGATTACACGTCATGTCTTTAAAAAAAAAAAATATTGTTTGATTAAAAACCCCATGCATAATTACTGTTTAATGTTTTCATTGGATGTTTTATTAATGTTCCTCTATGTATGTGCTTTGGCAGCATATTTTATAATCAAAATGGCTGGTCAACGAGGCTTCAGTGAACTGAATTGAATAGAGAGAGAATTAGAGCGTAAAAGATGGGATCTACAGCGACCTCCAGAGGTGAGAAGTAGAAAGAAAGTTAAATATAGTGTCTTTACACTGAAACATCACACGAACAACCCTGGCTCTATGTAACTTTCAAAAATGTGTGCAATAATTACTAATTGAAGGACACACAAGTTTAATACAACAGTTTGAGGATCTGAGGAAGGTCTGACTGAATAACTTGAAAATATATGAGACTATTTATTGGATGTGTGCACTTAAAATGTCTCTTACTTTTAAGTTGAAAAAAAAGAGGACGAAACCTTTACAGAAATATGTTTGTTTTTTTGCCGTGGACGTGCGAACACAAGCTCTGCTTTGCATATCGGTCTTTCTTTTATGGTGTTTTCTTTTCTTTGTGCCTTCTGCTTTGTCTTTAGCTTTCAGTATAGGGAGGATGAAATACTAGTAAAGATAATTTCAAACATCAGGCTGGCTGTGCTTTTTTTGCCGCACAGACACACAGGCACACACTCGCTCACACACAAAAACGCACACACACACAAGGCTATATTCTGGCATCTGTCAGTGGCAAAACAATATCTGGATCAGGGAGGGGAACACAAGAGCGGTGGAAGAAAAACGTTTAGAAAATTACAGAGGGATCTCTCGAGGCACTCACACACACACACACACACACACACACACACACACACACACACACACACACACAGACACATACATACAAAGACAATTTCAAAATGCATTCAAGGTTATCCGAGGAGCATCTCTCTCTTTACAGTATCTATACATGGGAGGTACAGAAGAGACCGTCTGACAGCGAGGTGAGTGTTGCATGCAGCACATCTTCCTGCAAAGTGATAAAATATTATGAAACCTGAAATTACATCAAGACTGGTTGGACTGTATATATTTACATGTATTGCTTAAATGAGCTAATATTTTGTGAAAGTCTGTCTCTAAATCTAATGTTCTGCCGGCCTCATGTTACACGTTGCATTTGCCTGCGAGAACAAGGGGCTCATTGTGATGCTGTGGTAACGTGGATCCCCAAATTGATAGACACGTAACAGGGTCATCATTCATTTGCATTTTGAACAAGTCCTTCAGCTATGACACCGGATCGTGTGAATCATTACCACACAGGGCTGCAGCTCACCCAGCCATCTATTAGTTACGCCAATTAGTTTACTGGGACAGGTTTAGGGGATGCAGACTCACTCAGGCAACTAGAGCTGCCCAAACTTTTTCACGTCAAGGCTCCCATGACAGATTAAGGTTTTTGTCTCAGTGACCCACATTTTAGGAAGAGTTAAAAAAAAGAAAAGAAATGTTAGATATGATTTTACGGCAGTGAAACCTTGGATCAGTAATACATTTTAAAGTGTCATAAGCATGCATTTGGTCTAATTATAGCATGATTACCGGCCCTGAGAATGACCAGATTTTTGTTCTATCTAAGCTTGTTACAACACAATTAACTTGTTGTTCATTGTGTGTCTGGGAACCCTTTTAAGTCCCTTGGGTGCACCTCGGCTTGAGCACTTGAAAGTCCCATTTTTCACAATGGAGAGACAGGTTCCCTTCTTTTCTGGAAATGGAGAAACACAGGGTCCTATACATTGGCTTTCCTCTTCTCGTGGAAGTCATGTAGGAAGCTTGCAAGTTGTACGTCTCCGGCTCTGCAGCACTTCACGCTGACATTCTTCACAAAAAAGGTATGAATTTGAAAAAACAAGAAGCAAACCTCTGCAGGCAGCTTTATGAGAAAAATACAATCTCACATAAGGCTGTGTATAAACTGCAAGGTCCCATGTTGAAGGCCACTGCAGTGAGAAACAAGAATATTTTTTTCAGATCCAGTCCAGCGTTGCAACAACCTGTTTATTGTAAACTGAAGCTTACAGGTTAAACAGGCCTTGCCACACAAAGCCGTGCCATGTCTCACCTGTTGTAGTCGTCAGCGTAATTATTTAAAGCTGAAGATTAATTTGAGGAATTTTAAAGACATTTCTGTCAAATCACTTTTAATGTGCAATAAATCAAATGAACACATCTCTGCCTATATTTTCACAAAACAAACCTGCCACATGCGGCTTCATTTTGCACCACATCCACAGTCTCTGTCGCTGAGGGGCTTTCCCTCACAGAGAGCTGAGACTGACAATCTGACAGCACATCACAAACTGAAGGCAGCCATGCATGTAAACTGTAATAAAGGCTGAAGGTGTTAAACAGAGACTATCATAACACATGAGACAACAAGGAGGTCTAAATAGTTTTTTTAAATGCAACTGTATGCCTTCAGTCAATTACCATAAATGGTAATAGAAAAACTAATATAGTACTGGAGTTCTGCATCAAACAATTATTTAATTATAGATAGATTATCTTTCCAATCAATTAATTAATCGTTTAGTCAATCAAATGTAAATATTTGGCCATTACTTGACCTCAAGTTTAGCTCTTCAAAACATTTGAGATTCAAATGGACATAAAAAGGGAAGATAAACAAATCACATTTAAGAAGTTGGCAACAGAGAATGGTTTTACATCTTTGCTTGATAAACAAATTGAATAATGACCTGATTATCAACGTTGTTGTTATATTCAGTGACATACTAATCCTTTATTTGACTAATTGTGTCAGCACTGCAAATGAGTACAAGTATAGTACTTTAGTAGTTACTTTTCACTTCTGTAAATAGTTGTTAACCATGTTTTGTTTTTTTGCTCTGGAAGTGGTGCACCTGTTTTGTGTCTTTGATTAACACCGAGTATATCTTTTACCAGCAGTACATCGTCGAACTAAAAGCTGTTATTATTTTAACAATGCATTAGCAACTAGAATGGGCACTCGGTAGAGCGCATACCTTCGCATATCACAAGATTGGGCATTGAATTATGAACATGTTGGCATTAGTTGCATGCCAATTGGATAGAAATTGACCGTGCTATGGTAAAAAGAAGATTGTGACCTATCCACGACCTTGACCTTGACCTTTGACCCGATTGATCCCAAAATCTAATCAAATGGTCCCCGGATAATAACCAATCATCCCACCAAATTTCATGCGATTAAAGAGGATGTTGACCTTTTCATGACCTTGACCTTGACCTTTGACCCGATCATCCCAAAATCTAATCAAATGCTCCCCGGATAATAACCAATCATCCCACCAAATTTCATGCGATTCGGTTTAAAACTTGTTTTGTAATGCGAATAACACGCATACAAATAAATAAATAAATACACGGCGATCAAAACATAACCTGTCCGCATTTTCAATGCGAAGGTAATAACGTTTGTTTTCTTCTTCTTCCCCTCCTGTCAAGGTGGTGCACCTGCTCACATCAGCTCCGCCCCCCCCCCCCACGCCCCCTCTGCTTCGACTTGACTACAGTACCCAGGCCGCACCGCGCCGCCTTCCACTCTCTCGCTCTCCCCTGCGCCAGTCCGCCTCACTGACTCGCAGAACCAGTTGGTTTGGCCCAGCTTCTTCTTCTTCTTCTTCTTTTTCTTCTTCTTCTTCGCTGCCTTCTCACTGTGCGCGCTGCCGCTGCTGCTGTTGCCTGGTGTCAACCTATGCCGAGGAGAGAAGAAGACATAGCCCTCCCTCTCCCGTGTGCGAGGGCCGTTTCCAATTTGCCTTCACTTGCCTCCTCGCCTGCACCATTGGCTTCCGCGCCGTGCCAGTCAACTCGCCTCCTTTTCTCCCAGCCCCTAGTTGAGCAGCAACAGCTCGGAAACATCTGGCCGCCGCAGAGCGCTCGACTCCCCGTCCCTGCGCCCGCTCGCCTCGGCAGCCTGTTATGGAAATTAGTCCAAAGTCAATCTAGTTGTGTCTCCGGAGGAAGAAAAAAAAGAAGAAGCAAGGAGGTTTTGACGGAGGAAGCGGCGAAGACGTTGGACCGTGTTGTCTGTAAGTGCTGCCTCTTCACACCGGAGTCCGATTAAAGGAGGCTCAGGAGAGCGAGGGTGGGTGACGGAGGGGGGGAAAAGTAGCTCAACCTTCCTTAGCATTACTGTGTTGTCTCTTCACACTAATAGTTGCCATGTTGTCTCCCCCTTCTCGGTGTTTTAGTCACTGTTGTCATAGCACCGGGGCCTTCGAAACAACTGTACATAGCGCAACATTGTAGCCTCTTGGCTTTACTTTAGTTAGCCACGGTCGGGCTGTAGCTAGCTGCCTGGGTCAGTGTGTCTCCGCGCGTGTGTGTCTGTGTTTGTTACGTCTTGTGCTCACAAACGTGCTGTTGTGAGTTTGTTCGGCAACAGTCTCGCATCACTTTGACTCCTCGGCGGGCACGAAAGCTCCACGAACAGTCGCGGCTGGCATTTACGTGGGCAGCTTTAGATGAAGTTAAACGCGCACTTTGGTGTGATTTATAACAAACTTATTGATCGCATTGTAGAGGTGTGCGTATGTGTGTGTGTGTGTGTGTGTGTCACGGTGTTGACTGCAGCGCTGTCACGATATTTGAAATGTGTTGAAGTCAAACAGAAGTCGAAATAGTGCGTCGTTTATTGCGTGCGGCGACCTTATTAGTTTCTAACACTGTAATTATAGATGCTAAATGAAACTCCAGTGGTTAAGTTAATTAAAGTTGAAGTCGTGTGATGTAATGTTTGAATACTTTGAAAGCGGAGCCGAATGTTTACATCAGCTTATTACACTTTGGAAAGTTGGAGTCGATCAAATGTTTACACCGATCAAAAATAAATATTTAGCCTCTTGTTGTTTGTTACTTCACTGGTGATTTATTGGTGAATTTGAAAGAAAAGTTTAATTATATTATCCAGAAGTGTTTGTAATTAACGTACACAGGATGCACGTGTTGCTGATCACGACCCATTATAAAACATCATATAATTTAGCACGACGTAGGCTACTTTAAAAAAAATTTTAAAACATCTTTATGTTTTGATCAATATGCGCGCATCAATAAAGTAATAAAGTGCCGCCGGTATGCTGAGTTTGTCTTTTAAACTTTAAAGGGTTTATTGTGACAGTCGGGCACTACTTTATATTGAAAAGAAACAGAGTCTTATAAAATGCCCTCGCTCCTGATATGCACACTTACTCTAAAGCGAAAGTGAAATAAGGCCGTTGTAATAAGTTTCTCCCCGGGTTATTACACGTTTGTAAACTTTAGTTTCAGATGTGCACCCCATTAGGCTCTTTCTTTATGACATGTTCTCATTGTTTCCTCATTTCATTTTTGTTCCTGTCAGTTGTCCGAAGGGTCCGAGCAGGGGGTGGGTGGGTGGGATGAATGAATACAAGACGAGGCTGCGCCGCTGAACCGTAAAGAAGTGGAAAACAATATCAGCTGCGTGCGTCTGTCAGTTGCAAATGCGCTGTGTCGGCCTTTGTTTGTGGTTATTGGACAGAGACAGAGGCATGTAGAGGAAGACGGGGGTATTTAAACATGTTTGAAATGTGTTTACTCCAAACCTCTGTATACAAACAATTCCCTTTATTATTGTCTTGTTAGTTTTGGGAGGAGTGGGCAGTTGTGGTTGCATGATTTGGTGAGTGAGAACTCTTTTCTGTTCCCCCGCCCCTCGGACCCCCCCCCCCCAAAACAGCAATGCATTTGGTCGACCTGTGTTTTGTCTTTTTTTTCTCCAAGAGAGAGAAAAAGGGGGAGAAAGAGAGACAAAGTTGCGTGGTGTTGGTGTTGGTAGAATGAAAGAGGAGTCTGGTGGCAGGAGTGTAGAGGAGGCAGCATATGGCTGTAGAAAGAGCACAGCTGGAGGTAGCATCTCCATCTGAGGATGATGTCAGAGCAGCTGACAGGCTGCCATCCACCCCACCACCTCCTCCTCCTCCATCCCTCCACCGCATCCACCCCTCCCCAGTCCTTTATTGTGAGTCTCAGCGGCAGCCTGGGAGAGTTAGTGCACTGTGTGTGTGTGTGCACGCTGTGTATGTATGTGTGTGTGTTTGTGGCTGCCGATCAGCGCCAGTTAGGAGGAGGAGAAGAGGGAGGAGGGAGGAGGGAGGAGGTATCTCGTTCCCCCTCCAACATCTCCTCCACTTTGCATCTGTCCCTCGCAGTTTGAACAGCGTGGTTTTTTTTTTGCCTGCCTCCCTCTTCTTCTTTTTCTTTTTCTTCTTCTTCTCCTCTCCTCTCCTCTTCTACCCACTCATTGATTCAGAGAGAGCAAGCAACGGAGAGAAAGAGAAAGAGATACACAGCCATTCCCAGCCAGAGAGCCCAGCTATTCTGCTACAGTGGAGTTAATCAAGTTGATGCATACTGCTGCAGGTATCGTCTTGTGTGCGTGTGTGTGTGTGTGTGTGTGTGTGTGTTTGTTTGTGTGTGTGTGAGGCAAAGTGAACAGAGTAGGAGAGTCCGGTGTAGTGGAGTAGTTATTCTGTTTTGTTGTGGGGATCTCCGGTGTGTCAAACCAGTGTGAGCGCTGCGTGAAGCTGCTGGTGAGTAGTAAACTCGTGTTGGTGTTGCCGGTCTGAGGCGTAATTGCAGTCCTGGAGGCTCGCTGCTGTGCTTCGAGTTTGTAGTCTTGAGTCTTGAAAGCTGCATTTAAAAAAATGTTTTTCTTTTGTTTGCTATTTGCGGTGCACAGCTTTTCATTCAGACGCTCGTTAATTCAAAGCAAAGTTACAACTGAGAAAACATTATTTTAAATATCAGTATTAGTTATTGTGATTATCATGGTAAAAAAACAGAAATAATAATTCAAATGTATGCTTTTTTGACATTTTAATTAAAAAAGAAATCTAAATGTATTTTGCAATTCTTTAGATTAGTGTAATTTAAGCAAAGAAAAATAAACACATTTCTTTGTTGATACAGAAAAACTAATTAAAACTTTAAGCATAAAATATAATCAGCTGCTAGTTAATCCTAATAATTGTATCTGTTGTTTTTTGTTTTTTCCCGTCAAATACAACTCTGTAATATTACTTGAAAGCATGCGCTGTCTTTTTTCCCCTCCTGTCGGCTGGAGTAGAGGAGACTAATTTAGAAGTTGCAGATTTGAGCTGCCTGAATTGGCTAGACAGCTGTAATCGCACTCCCTCCTAGTCTTAATCTCTTTATCTGGCTAGCAGCTGCCATATGGCCCCCGTCAGCTGGATCAGATGTGGGTAAGCCTCCCTCCCCGGCCATCCCAGCCTCTCTCTCACCCTCTCCCTCCCTGCCCCTGTGTGTCTCTGTCAGACCCCTGCCTGAGCTAACTGGCCGGGCCGGGCGGCGGGCTGCTGCCCTCCTGAGCCTCCGCTGGCGACTCCCTCCCCACCGCCGCCACCACCGTCTTTATTTTTAGCCATCTTTAAGGATTAGGATTGATGCTGTGACGAGCAGGGCACTTACAGTGATTGAATTGTAAATCTTCTCTTCTGGGTGGTGGTGGGGGGGGGGGGTCGAGGAAGAGGGCAGTTTCTACTATGGGGCGGATGTGCGTTTTTCTTCTTCTTCTTCTTGTAAGATTCAGATGGGAAGGAGTGCGTGAGTGACGGATGGTGTGTGGAAGGAGGAGGAGGCGGCGGTCGGAGGGGTTTGGTCGGACAGAGGGGTGGGGGGGGGGGGTACGGGGGGTGGAGGTGGTACACCCTTGTCCCCGTAAGCCCCCTCATTTAAAGCAGTCTGAACGAGCTGCAGGGCGAGCACACACACATATACGCGACACGCACACACACACGGGGACATTCTCGGTCTAGCTTCATTCAAATGAGGTGATTTAGTTGCTTTGGTTAACTCGGGGTAGAGCGGGACCGATGTTCCACAGGCAGGACAAATCCACTTGGTTAACAGGTGGGACTTCATTATTTTGCAGATTTCAGTCTCGTTTACGCCTTCTGTCATCCCATAATTAGTTGTTAATTTATGTCATCAACTAGATACATTTGACCAACTCTTTTTTTTTAAGGACACTTGAGGAGCTTTCGGTCTTATTTTCTTTAGACCTAAAGCCGGTGCTCGCAGGTTAAACGGGCGACACGCTGTTTGGTTTTCAATTGGCCAGTTTTCCTGCTCGACTTAGCCTGTGGAGGTGGTTGGTAGGTAGGCTGGTACTAAGTGTGTGTGTATGTGTGTGTGTGTGTGTGTGCAAGAGGACAGTGTGTGCAGCTGAAAGCCGGTTACCTAAAAGGGCTGTGCCAGGCCAGGCCAAAGTGGGTTAATAAAAATAACCAGCGTAGGAGCAGCGACAATCCAGGAGTGCAGGCAGAGGAGTTAGAAAGAAACGGAGAGAACGGAGCGACGTAGAGTAGAAGAATCTGTCGCTGCTGGTTTACCTGACTTTAATTCTGTCTGTGGGTAACAATTGAATTAGTGATTGTACTTTAATTACTGTTATTCTTTCTAGTTGTAATTATCATCAGTATTTCCTTCTGTTTCTTTTCATTTTTTTGTAGATAACGTAAATAACTACATAAATCCCCCGCTGGCATCGTTGTACAAATGAACAATTGCATAACTGTCTGCGTGTTGTTTTTTTAAAAATTTGAGCAGAAACATTTGTGTTGCTGCTGTGATTGTGAGTGAAAAACAATTGTGGCTGTGCATAGGTTATTATCTAGTATATATAAAATATAGAAACACGTTTAAAACATATGTGACATATGTATATTTGCATCTTTCCGCTATATTTTAATGTATTTTTTATGTGTAAAAAAATTCCTCTTTTTTACTGACGTTTCTTTCCCTGATGCGTTTCTTTCCGCTCGTTGGTCTTCTTTCTGTAGTTTCTTTCAGCGTCTCTCATGTGTTTTTGTCGTTTGTCTCTTCTTTCTTGCATCTCTCTGGGTCTAAATTTTTTTTTCTTGTTTAAGACAATGTTTGCAAAAAAAGAGTGTCCTTATCTCTCAACTAGAATTTTATCTTTTCACATAATTCATTCAAACATCATAATACGTTTTGTCGCTTTGCATTTATTTTTTTCAAAATCATCCCCAATCGTCTTTGAATGTAAATCCTCTTTGGTAGGTTTTTACTTTTCCGATTGCATTTCGTGGTGTTGTGTTCATCTTCACTCAACAAACAAAACCCTGAAATGAACAAATATTTTATTTTAAAACAGAACAACTGAATTAAAATATCGCAGAGCTTCTTTGAACGCCGACATTTGGTGTAAATGTCACGTCTGACTTCACAGGTCTGTCTCAGATGTCTCTAACTCTGCCTCTGCCTCTGTGTCTCTGTAGGTTATGAGGACGGCAAGATGGAGTTCCCAGACCACAGCAGACATTTACTCCAGTGTCTGAGCGAGCAGCGGCACCAGGGCTTCCTGTGTGACACCACGGTGCTGGTGGGCGATGACCAGTTCCGGGCCCACCGGGCCGTGTTGGCCTCCTGCAGCATGTACTTTCACCTCTTCTTCAAGGACCAGCTGGACAAGAGGGACGTGGTGCACCTCAACAATGACATTGTCACAGCCCCGGCCTTTTCCCTGCTCCTGGAGTTCATGTACGAGGGCAAGCTGCAGTTCCAGGACCTTCCCGTAGAGGACGTGCTGGCAGCGGCCAGCTACTTGCACATGTATGACATTGTCAAGGTGTGTAAGAAACGCTTGAAGCAGAAGGCCACGACGGAGGCAGACAGCACGCGCAGAGAAGAGGACGGCGGGTCAAGCTGCTCCGATAAGGCCGACAGCCTATCAGACGGTTCCACCGGCCGGCCCGCCACCGCAGACCTGCTGCACAGTGATGAAGACGACGAGGGGAAGGCCGAGAGAGGACCGCTGTGGCTGAGGCTGCCGTCTGCAGACAGACCGGGGACACCAGCCGTCGCTAGAACCAGCCCAGGGCACGGCGAGCCGGAGATGCCGGGCGAGGGAGGAAAGCTGCTCTCGCCGGCCGGCAGCCCCACCAGCTCCAGCGGATCCCTCTCACAGAGGTCCCACCGCTCCGTGAGCTCTCGCGGAGCGCACAGGGGCAGGAGGGTGTCGAACGACGCGACCGACTGCGTCCTGGACCTGTCGGTCAAGCCGGTTGCCGGTAGCAACCACAGTAACCACCACCACCCCTATTTCAGCGGCGCGCCGACGCCAGACCGCCTCCAAAGCCCATTGGCTGTGAGGGTGAAGGTGGAGAGGGGTGTGGCTTCAGATGAGGACGAGGAACACGGAGGCGGGGACTATGACATGGAGCATAGTGGCATCACCAAGGCGACGGTTCCCACCGTCAACGGGGGCCCGGCCCACCACAGGGTCGGGGGGCCTCTGTCGGCCCAGCGGCGGCTCGGCCTGGAGGCGCACCTGTCCGCCCTGCGAGAGGCGTCTCTGGCCTCGGAGCTGGAGCGGGAGGAGAAGCCGTCGGCCGCCGCGGACGACGAGGACATACTGAGGGGAGGAAGCGAGCGCGCCCAGGCCGAGGTGGCCAGCATGGATAGTTCCCTCTTGCCCTACGTCTCCAGCATGCTGTCAGCCCAACACACCCAGATCTTCATGTGCCCGCTGTGCAACAAGGTGTTCCCCTCGCCGCACATCCTCCAGCTCCACCTCAGCTCCCACTTCAGGGAGCAGGAGGGCATCCGCTCCAAGCCCGCCGGAGACGTCAACGTGCCCACCTGCACCATCTGCAGCAAGACCTTCTCCTGCATGTACACGCTGAAGCGCCACGAGCGGACACACTCCGGGGAGAAACCCTACACCTGCACCACCTGCGGCAAGAGCTTCCAGTACTCGCACAACCTCAGCCGCCACGCGGTGGTGCACACGCGGGAGAAGCCGCACGCGTGCAAGTGGTGCGAACGGCGCTTCACGCAGTCCGGGGACCTCTACCGACACATCCGCAAGTTCCATTGCGAACTGGTCAACTCGCTGTCGGTGAAGAGCGAACCGCTGGCGCTGCCCAATGTCAGGGATTGGGCGATTGAGGACAGCTCCCAGGAACTGTGGAAGTAGAAGCAGACCGCTGCGCTTGACGAGGGGAAAGGGAGCGGAGAGTGAAAGGAGGGCAGTGAGGCATGGAGAGGTGAAAGGGAGGTGGCAACGTTTGATATTCGGGGTTCAAGTGAGTCATGTTCTTGTGTGTCGCAAAATCTCATTCAATTGCACTTTAATAGCACATGAAAATGTTACTACTGAGTTTTTTTTTGTTTTGTTGTTGTTGCTGTTTGGGGTAATTTTGTTGTATTCTATTTTATTCTGAACTCTTTATTTTTATTTGGCATAAGTCCTGTTTGGTGGTTTTTATCGCGTCGAAGGAAATGGGTCCCAGTGCGAATGTCTCGCCTTCTTGAAGAGTTTTTCACTCCCGTGTGTGTGTGTGTGTGTGTGTGTGTCTCATCTCAGACACGACACTCCGACGCTGGCCAGCGTCTCGGTCCCAGTTCCACAGACGGCAAACGCCACCGCAGGAGTTCAGGTCGAACACACTGAAGTGAAAAAGCATTTACAATACACTAAACGGGTACTGTGATCACCTCGCACACACACCGTTTGAAGAAGTGTGTTGTGTGTGTGATACTGCACTACTCTGGCGAAAAATTTCACCTGACGTGCGTGAGTGTGGATGAGTGTGTTTTGTGTTTATTCATCTTATTTTCTACTGGCATCGAGGTGTCGTTGGCGAAGCGCTCCCTGCTTCGCTGGTTGAGCTCTTCGGTGTCGTGTGGTCAGGGTACAGCCGACCGACTGACGGACGGACCGATGGCACTCATGCAATGCACAGCCTCCTTTTTCACTTTCAATCAATTTGAAGTATTTTCTAAAAATGAAAAAAAACTTTACAAATTATTATAATAATTATTATTGTTATTAATAGGTTTTTTTTCCTAAATCTAGCTGGCAGTCTTTAACACTCATTCTCTTGTTGAAAAGGTATTTATTTTAAGGTTGTTGTATATTGTTCTGCATATACTTTTAGAACTTAAATCCGTTTAATTATTATTATTTTTTTAAATTAATGACTATTATTTTTCTTTTTTTTAAATTACTTTTTTTTGTTGTAATGGGACCTGCTGTTGTTGCATGATGTCCAAACCTGTATATTTTAAAATAAAAATGTGAATTTGCTGTATTACTGTACACATTGTAATTGATCAAATATTTGACAACAGGCTTTTTCCTTTTTTTTCTTTATCTTCTTTTCATTTCTTTGTGAATACTACTCCAGGGTGCAGTCTGTTGAAAAACTGAATATTATTCTCACGACGATGGAAAAAAAAAAATGCATGAACATTTGATTTTGTCTTAAAACCTTTAAGTTGTGTTTTTTGCATCGCGGGGGGGGAGATGTTTGAACATAACACTTTTGAGAGTGAAAAGTCTTTTCCTACTCGTAGGTGTGTCGCTGGGCTCCTCGAAGAATGTTACCGAATGTGTTTCCGTCGGACGTTGAAGCGATACGATGAAGCATTTTAAGCCTGTGTGTGTGTGTGTGTCTGTGTGTATATGCACTGATCTCTCTGCTGCGTGTGTTTGTGCGTGTGTTGTTGAGCGTGTGGCTCGGTTATTACCAGTCAATCTAACCTACTGAAGATCTACGTCCACCCAGCACTTCCTCCTCAGGCGATCAATCTGTCCACTGCTGCGTGTTTTGCTTTCCACCTCTCATGTCTCCGGCTCTCGACGTGGTAAAGCCATTTCTTAATTATTTCTGCTCACTGGGCACTTACTTCAGGTCTGTTGAGTGCAGCGGCTCTGACTTTGCTAAAGTGTGAAGAGAAAACGGGGAGAGGAAGAAAAAAAAAGGAAAGCCGTCCTGCTGAAAGTTGAAAGGTCAGATATCTTCGTCACGAGCTGAGCGGGCCGTGCCGATCAGTACAATAACGCACATTAGACGCCGTGGCGTGAATGTGATAAGACGTCTGTGTGTGCGTGTGTGTGTGTGTGTGTTTTCCTCTTGGAACATAATTCTTACTTTGAGATCGATGGGAAAGAATTGGCATGCCTGAATGCACCTTTTTAAGCTAAAAAGACATGAAATCAGATTTGTTGCTGAAAAGATGCCTTTATTAAAAACACATTTCTGACGCTATGGAAGTATTTGATACTGTAGAGCATTCGGGAAATAGTTGTTAAGCTCATGCATAAATTCATGGGATTTATTGAATTTATCTGAAAAAATTATGTCTTATTATATTTTGATCATGTGATTGGAACTCTCATTTTTGTATGTGAATGTTGTGTTTGGATTTGGGGGGGCGACGTCAGTTTAATATTTTTCTTTAAACCTCTGTATCTCAAATTTTTTCTTATTATTAGACTCAAAGTAATGGTCAAGCGTTTATACAATCCAAAAAACATTTGACACAGAGATACTGAAAAGTGAACGCTCCACATTTCCCCTCACTCGGTGTGTTTATATGTGTGTGTGCACGCCCCCATTGATGTGCATGTGGTGGGTGGGGTGGTTGTATGTGTTGCCCTGTCATCTGGTGGCACCTACAGGCTTTGCCAAGGCAACAGTGTGGGTGCCATCGCGGCAGTTATGCACCGCATCGTCTCATTTTTTTTTCTCTTCTTGAAACGTTATTTCTTCACGGGCAGCGTCTCTGCATATGGGCTCACTCCATCCTGCTGTTGTTTTCATCATTACTGCTGGTTTTTGTTGTTGTTGTTCTGTTCCTCTGGTTGTACTTGACCGCCTTAAACTGCTGTAGTCCGGGCTGTTATATTTTTATTTTTAAAGTGTGAGCGTGGGGTGGATTTGTGGGAGCAATGTCAACCGCTCAAGACGCTGTGAAGTAACCACCCCGACGAAACATCTCCATCTTTTGCTGTGCTTACTTGAAAACAAAAAGGGGGGGGGGGGGTCTTTTATTTTCTTCTTTTTTTTAAAGCAAGGTATAAAAATAAAATGTTCAAATGTCATAGACAGTTTATTGAAAGACAGATGGGGCAGACGGAGTCTGTTTTGAAAAAGGACAATCACTGTCTGGGGAAAAAAAACAAGCAGATTTTGATTGAGATATATTTGCTCCCACTTGAGATGAAAACTATTTGCTTTTATTTTTTGTTCTTTTCTTTTCTCAGATTTAGTCATTTTTAGCTTTGACAATCATAGTTGGGTTGATTTGTTTTCCTCACGGGGAGTAAATTCTAATTGTGTTTAGTTTTGTAATTTTTTGGTGTGCTGTTGACATTTTTAAATTGTGTGCAAACTGCAATAAATTATAAGAATCTTGAAATTCAACCTTTGTGTGAAGCTCTGTTTTTCTTTTTTTCATGACTCGACTTTATATCATGAGTCATTTCTCCAACAATATCGCTTCTGTACAAATATAACAACATCTTTTTAAGCACATTTGGATTGGGACGAATGAGAGATGTTGGTCACACACACACACACACACACACACACACACACACTGTATACACAGAGTTACAGGTTGCAGAAGGGCCACTGCTGGAGGTTTTCCCATTCTGTTCCACCGTGACTTGCGATGTGGGTGGAAGTTGTGTCTGTGTGTGTGTGTATGTGTGCATGTGTGCGAGCGAGCATGATGGCTTGAACACAACGTGTGTGTTTGCGCAAAAAACTCGCTGTGTGCTTTCGCGTTCCTGCACAACTCCTGATGTAGCTGCTGCGCCGATGGAGGCTGCATTTCAGAAGAAAATGTGCAGCAGCTTGTTGAGATCCAACCACCTGCAACACACACACACACACACACATACAGAATGTGCCTCATTCCAAAGCTCCTCAAGTCTGGTTTTCCAGTCACAAATCAGCTTTAGCTAATGTATTGCTGCTCAGTAAACCTGCTCTTACAGATGCTTACAGAGCTCCTGCACAGAGGCCAAGGAGCAGCGCTCATTAGGCCCCAGATGGTCTCTTCAGTAAGCCCCCGACGCACACTCACGCCAGAAGCTCACGCCTAATCTTTATTACATTGTCTGATGAATGCCCAATATTGGTTTAAGAAACTTAGAAGTTTAAAAAAGATTTAGTGTCCATTTCGAGGAGTTCAATCATTAACGAGTAACATGCTCGCACATTTTTTAATTGGACAGGATTTTTGTCACATTCGAAGAGGCAAGCAATTATTTTATTATTATTATTATGTTTTGGGAGCTGTCTGTTTTTTTGTGCAAACTATTTTTTGGAAGTCCGTGTTTTTTCAGATGCTCGCTCTCAGCAATGCGTTTCAGGGGGACAGCAGACAATATGACAACTGCAACCTTATCCTTTGGTTATGTGCTGCTTGCTGGTCATTAATTGCAGTCTGCAGTGTTGTAAGTGAACATCTGCTTATAGACAACTGCTCGCTCTCTCTCCCTGCGAGGAGGCCGTGCAAGGTTTTGCTGTGAATGTAGGTCATTAATTTGTTTCTGTCCTTTGTTTACTTAAGGAAGGAGGACAAAGGGGCAGCTGCAGAACCATTTGGCTGTGCCCAAGGCAGGCCAGCTCAACATATTGGGAGGCTGAGACCAGCTTGGGCTCCAGTCTAGGGGCCCGGGCCCCTGCACTCTGCTGCTTCGCGTGAGGGAGCGGCCTCTGCCAAGCTGCCAGGGAGGGCTCCCGTACCAGGAGATGGAGGAAGTGAGTGGTGGTGGTGGGGGATAAAGATAAAGAGATGCAGTCTCAAAGCATCCTGATGTTTAGCTGTTGTGCCACATTTTTAAACCAGTTCCCAGCTCGTTAAACTGACATCTGAATGTTTGGCTGAGGGAACAACCTCCATAACTTTATTGCAACTTCCAAAATCAGATCAAGGCAGCGGTTTACATCTTTTAAAGAAGACGGGACACGTATGTTTACGTATATAAATATACATATATATATATATACATATAAATGTATATATATATAAATATATATTTATATATATAAATATATACATTATATATATATATAAATATATATATATATATATATATATATATATATATACAAATATATACACTGTCTCAAAAAAAGAATAGTTAGATGTGATTCTTTTATTTTGTTCTGTGCAAAAAAAAAAAAAAATCAATGTCGGATTCATTACATTAATTTTAAATACAAGTTTTTGCTCCTTATTGTTTTAATATTGCTGATTGCTTAAAACTCAAATATCCTGCAAATAAAAAAAATCTAATGAAAAAGTATTAAAGTAATCAAAACAAATAACTTATTAAATCGAATTAATTGTAACACCAGTAAGGAGAATTACCTACAAAACAAATTCAGCTGTTAGAAAAACTTGGACTTGGTCTGATCTTTTATACTTTTTTTATGAGATTTTATTTTAGAGTAATCTTGCTGTAGATAATAAGCAGATATATTAAAAGAATAATATAATTGCAATAACGTGTTGTTGATTTGTAATTGTAAGAGGCTGCATGACATTTGTTTTTTTTTTTTACAGAAAAATAAAGAACTTTATCACAATATTCTAATTTTCTGAGACAGTCCTGTATATCTTGTATGATGTGTGAAAAAGAAAAAAGTCAAGGATCACTGTTTCTTTGTTAGGAATCATTTTCTTTTCAATAGGCATTTTATTGTGCATTAAAAAAATATGTGTCTGGTCAAAGGTACAGTAAGAACAAAGCTCGGCCACGAAGACTAGAGAACAAACAAGTTTCCATACTTTTAACTCCACAAAGCGACGCTGACAGCATCCATTCAGAGGCCGCACCGCGCTGACGGGGAGAAAAGCCTTCTGTATCCTTTTCATGTCTGAGACTTGTTGATTCTCCGTGAAAAAAGGAAACACTCCCAGGCCGGGTCTAGCCATGGAAGAATTGACGGAGAGAGAAAGAGGAAAGCAGGAACAAGCGTGTGTGTGTGTGTGTGTGTGTGTGTGTATGTGTGTATGTGTGTGTAAGTGATCGAGGATTGTCTGCATATTTAAAAGAGCCCTTTGTCAGGCACTCAGCACAGCAGGACAGAAGGCAAGCAACAAGCGGCCCGCCTGAAAGCAGACAATACAGTGGCACTACACTGGCTGGGGAGGGAGGGCTAGAGGGGACAGACAAAGGGGGGGGGGGGATATTTTTTTGGGAAAATCTAGGGGCACAGTGTCCCAGCGAGCCATCCCTCCATCCAGCCATCCAGCCCCCCCCCCCTTAAACAAAAGGCGACGCAACTTCGAACTTGAATATCTGTGTGTCTCTGCGAGAGAGGGGGCCCCCCCAAATACTACTTATCCATAACCCCCCCACTCCCCCTCCCCCTTCTTTAACCCCCTTACAACTCTACACACACGTACACACACGGACACACACACACACACATATATATCAACACACACTCATAAGAAAAACTCAGATAAGAGTGTAATTCAGCAATTCACACACTTGCAAGAGTGCACACGGACGGAGAACACTCCCGGTTTATGTGATACACACACGTGCACGCACACACACACACACACACACACGCACACACAAACACAAAGGCCTCCAGCTGGTCTTTCTTCAGCGCCGGGCTACGATGGGATTAAACAGTACTTGTCCTTTGTTTGATTTCTTGTATGGAAGGAGAGCCGCCATGAACTCTCAACATAAGAGCGAGAGAGAGACGGAGGGAAAGAAAGAACAGAGAGCGGGATGAGGAGACATAAATCTGTCGACCTAAAGGATTCACTCGAAGACGTTGCGTCTGCGATAAACAGACACATTAATTGGATTTAAGGTTAAGGAAACAATGACGCCCTGCAGAGAGAAAACTGGAACCTCTTTTCAGCCGATCCTCTCCCAGCTGTGTGTGTGTCTGCCAGATAAGGGGCATTACCAGGGCGTGTTCGGGGTGTTGTTGGAAACTGCTGGCACCGGGACACATGTGCACGACTCAGCGCTTTATCATCGCCATGGTGACCTGACAGGGGTTAACGCAGGCACGGGGTCCTTTAATGTCACCGACTCAGCTGTCTGCCGTGTAGATGTTAACGGCGTTACTGCAACTGTGTTTGTGTGTGAGACGTGAGATGTGCGCGCCAGACATCTGCTGCACCTGCCTGCTGAGCTGTACACATGTATAAGCACAGACACGCACACAAATACACACAAATACACACACACTTGTCAAGCGAGCAGCAGTCAGCCAGCTGTGGTGTTGTGGACGAGTCAAGTTCATTCTCCCTGTTGTTTCTTTCCTCCTGATGAAACTGTGGAGACCCGATGGAAGGCGCACACACACACACACACACAGTAACTTTATAGAGGTTTAAGATTTGAAACATTGGAGTTTTCATGACTCATTTAAGTTTCTGAGCATCATGTAACTTTACACTTTATGAAAACAATGAGACGCGCTGAAAGAAAAACAGGTTTCATCTCATCTCAAGTGTCTGAACAGAGACTTGTGAATAAGTTGATAAGTTGTTATGATTCTGTCACAAACAACACACACACACACACACACACACACATAGCACGCTCGAACAAATATTTTTTTTTTAAAAAGCAAAATAAATAAACATTAAAAAAGGACAAAACCACACAGATCTAATCTAGTATCTGTCATTAAATTAAACAGACTGTAAAGTGCATGTAACATAAAGTGCAATGACATTATGTGTAGTATTGTTCTACATACTTCTGAGTGAATGAACATTCGTATGTATTCACACACTCAACTGTAAACACTGCGTCACTTCCTGAAGAGCCTTCTCGCTGGTTGGAGGCGAGTAACCATGGTGAACCATCAACGATGATGTGTGAGCGAAAGTAATGAACAAAAAATGCAAACGTTATATTGTATACTTATACTTACATTGAACACATTGCATTGTGGGATATTTATATATATATATATATATATTATAGTGACCTGTGCTATTCGTGGATTATTGGTTTCATTCTCCATTTTCGGGCCCATTTAAAAATCTCACATACTTTAATAAATATCATGTTCATGGGCCGATGTGCCATCGGTGTATGAATGGGTGTGGTTGTCATTGGTCCTGCTGGGCAGCGGGCATCTTGCAGGGCAGCCCCTGCTATCCGTGTATGAATTGGTGTAAAAAGGCGCAAGACAAGCACCTTCAAGTACTTCCTGTTCATTCAAGTATGAAGTACGGCTGCAACCAAAGACTAGCGAGGCAAGTTGAACTAGTTTACTCTCTTGACTACCAAGATCTCTTCAGAGTCATGCAGTCAAACCGGATTGAATGAAAGTTTTGCCGCATATGAACATACAAAGAGCACACGGCCATCCTCAGCTTCACTTCCGCGTGATGTGCGTGTACGAAGACCTTCGCACCTCAAGTCATGTTGTTTCTTTATGATATGCAATTTTACAAAGATTTCCACCGAAGGACAACTTAGTTCAACTCTGAAATTCATGAGTTTGACATATATGAGTTTTGCATATGAAACGATTATCTTTACCCCGCCGAGGCAGAAATCGACTGCAAGAGCAGAACATAAATTTATGCAAACAATATGTCGAAACATGTCCGTTGCGCCATCTATTTGTCTATTTATCATATGTCGACATTTTCTTGACACAAGGAAAGACATGGAAAACACTCCTGACAGCCGAGAGCATGTGAGGAGTTATCTGGCGCACATGCATGTACGCGTGCGGCTATGGTGTGTATTGTGTGTGTCTGTGTGCGTTCTCTCACCCTGTGTTGCCAACCTCTCCGCTCCCTCCCAGCTCTGGCCAGGCACGACCCATCTGTCACATTCCTCCTTCCATCCCTTCTTCCATCCCTCCCCCATACGCCGCATCCATCCCTCCCTCTGCGTACCCATCCTTCCATCCCTCCTGTTTCTCTCTCTCTCCGCCTCCATCACCCTCACCCTGTTCCTTCCTTTCTCCGCTCCGTCCTGCAAACGGCAAACTCCTCGTCTCTGTTCTTCCTCCACCTCTTTTTACTCTCAAGACGTTCCCTTCCTCATCCTCCTTTCTCTGCTTTCTTTTCACCTCTCTCTCTCTCTCTCTCTCTGTTTTTATTGTCGGTGTCAGCTTTTGTGTGCCTCTAGACGGCCGGGTTTAAAGTGATGGGAACGACAACATGTGGCCACTCCAGCTCGTGTAATAATAACAATTGTCATCATGAAAAGATAACACAATCGGGCCCAAGAGCTCCTTTTCCATCGCAGGCCCGGCGACTTGAGGCCAACGTGGGGCCCTGCAGGCCCATGTAGAGCCCTCTGGCCCAGTGTTACTGCTCCACGCTGAAACAAACTGATCCAATCTGGGCTAGAGAGACAGGGGTCCTGCCTAGGGAACTGGCACTGTCTCTGCGTATGTGTGTGTGTGTGTGTATGTGTGTGTGTGTGTGTGTGTGTGTGCGTGTGTGTGTGCGTGTGTGTGTGTGTGTGCGTGTGCGTAGCGTAGCATCAGGGGTTTAGCCCGGGGTGTACTGGCATGGCTGTGCATTGGATTATTGAAGGCAGCTTGGGACCATCTGTATGGTGGAGGGGAAGAAGTGGAGAAGGAGGAGAGGAGACGAGAAGAGCGACGAGAAGACGCCCTTTCTTTTTGCGCCTTCGTCCTTTTTTTTTCTTTGACTTTGCTTCTGTGAAAAACAAATGACAGATCACTGAAGTAGCCGGTTTCAATCAGCCGTGTTGTTGTCAGGGCAGCATCCATGGAGGACAGTGGTACCCAGATAAGGGGGCCGGGACCCCCTCAAAGTGGACCGGGACAGGAAAAAGGGAACATGGTATGAAAACAGACCCGGATTAAACTATCGATATGTTTTTCCTTGACGCTTTGTGGCTCACAGGATGGAAATGCCATTCGCCCGGTTCGTCCTAACTATCAAATGGAATGTCACGAATATTTCGTGCGGATATCAAAAGTAACCAGAGTATAAAACCTACTGAATCTGGTGATCCCCTGACCTTTCCTCTAGCGCCACCAGCAGGTCGACACTCTAACCTTTCCAATAACATATCTCAACATTTACCGGCTGGATTGGCGCAGCACATTGCGTCATGGTACGCAGACAATGTCTTCGATGAATAATGGACAAATGCTCCATGCAATTCATTTCACAAGGTGAATTAGAATCACTTTGGTAATCCCTTAACTTTTCATCGGGAGCTCTCATCAAGTCGAAATAAAAAATGTGCCCGGATGTACTGAGCTTGTTTGCAAATGTAAGCATGCTAAACATGGTTACAGGGGCTAAACATCTGCATGTATGCATGCTAAACATGGTTACAGGGGCTAAACATCTGCATGTACGCATTGTCGTTGCATGCTCGCAAGCCTCACAGCGACTATTCATCTGGTTTCTTGTTAAATATCGCATAATTCGGCCTCTGAAAATAGGAATAAAACAAGCAATCTGAGATGGGAAAATCATTATTTGGGGAAACCGCCCACAACTCATTGCCATATACATTACATGAGGGAGGGTTGAAGTCGGTTGCGTCATTTCTAGGGGTCATCAGGCAAAACGGTTGGGCACCAGTGTCGGATCTCCTTCAAGTGAGTGGACGTTTCTGAGCTTCAGCGAGGGCGGGGCTTCTACAGCAAAGAGGCTCAGCTGTGTGACACACGGCTTTGGGCTGAAGCACATGATCAGAGACACCGTCAGTCAACATAGACGTCATACATGCAAGTCTGTGGAGAACATTCTCACACAGGAAAGTTAGAGGTAACGGTCGACTGCAAAACAGCCTGTGGGACTTCCGTGTTTTTTATCGTCTCCAGGGACGAAGTGATCCGTCTGTCTCCACGGTGATAGCAAATCTGAATGAGACGGTTAATACAATGGTATTCTTACAAAGTCATAACTACAGTAACTCAGGAACAGTGTTGTTTAACAGCCAAGAAAAACCATACAAATCCGTTTAATAGTAGCGCAAATATATATATATACACTGCATATGGAATGGTTGCGTTGCTAACGGTCACAACGGCGCATGTATGTTGGGTTTCCATCGAGTCTCTGAGGTAGCCCAAAGAATCATCTTGGTGACCCATTTTCTTTCCTCTGACGTCGAAGCAATTATCCTGAATCAGGACAAGAGCTGGTGAAAGACACACACAGTGTTCCACACGGTGCCTCCTCGTCCCGTGCAGAGCTCGGAGCGTCTCCCAGCGGCCTATCACAGGGTCAACACACAGAGAAGCCATTCACACTCACACCTGTGGTCTCCAGCTCCTGTGTTTTCATGGGCGGTGACACGAGGCCAGAAGAGTCCATGGCCCGCTGTGATGTAATGACTTAAGCTGGAGTTGTATTTTCTTTCGAACCGCGAATTTGCGTCGTGTCACGCCACTTTTATTTCTCAGGACTTACAGGATACACGAGGCAGCATCATGTGCACACAAAGTTTCTCCGATAATCCAGATTTTCCATACTGCAGTTTTACTATTTTGTTGTATTCTGTATGCACATCATGAATTGCATGTATGTCCCGGAAGAAGTATTCATCCTCTGTTCCTTCCATTTGTACCCCGTCAAAAATGGGGTAAAAAGAAACCCCTCCCTCATTGTTGGAGGGGTCTTTAGGGGTCTAAGGACAGAGGCCGACGTATGCTGTACAGATTGTAAAGCCCCTTGAGGAAATTCATTTGGGCTATATATATATACATATACAGGACTGTCTCAGAAAATTAGAATATTGTGATAAAGTTCTTTATTTTCTGTAAAAAACAAAATATGAATTCTGGATTCATTACAAATCAACTGAAATATTGCAAGCCTTTTATTCTTTTAATATTGCTGATTATGGCTTACAGCTTAAGAAAACTCAAATATCCTATTTCTAAATATTAGAATATCATGAAAAAGTATACTAGTAGGGTATTAAACAAATCACTTGAATCGTCTAATTAACTCGAAACACCTGGAAACACATTTTCAAATGTTTGATTTTGTTTGCTGTTATAAATCTTTTTTTTTACTTGATCTGAGGAAATATTCAAATTTTATGAGATAGGATTTTAGAGTTTTCTTAAGATGTAAGCCATAATCAGCAATATTAAAAGAATAAAAGGCTTGCAATATTTCAGTTGATTTGTAATGAATCCAGAATGCATGACATTTTTGTTTTTTTAATTGCATTACAGAAAATAAAGAACTTTATCACAATATTCTAATTTTCTGAGACAGTCCTGTATATATAAAATGTACTTTGAAGCAGAAACTGTATTTACAGTGGTCACATCATGGGCCGACACCAGATGCCATAATAACGTCAGAATCAGCGCCAATACCGATCCTCACGTCTACATTATGTGAAACTTAAAATTAGCTAAAAGTTTGAGCTTCCATACCTCATGCACACAAAGCACTTTAGATGAATAAAGGTGCACTTCAACATTAAAACACTCAACAGCTGTGTGTGTGTGTGTGTGTGTGTGTGTGTGTGAGAGTTTGTCTGTGTGCATATACTGTCGTAGGTCTTCCAGAAGGTCTTCTCAAAAAGGCAGACAGGCTGGGAAGCAGCTGTGGTTGTAACTCTCTTTCTCTCTCACACACGCACGCACACACACACATCCAGAAACCCACATGTGCACGCTCATTCTCTCTCTCTCACACACGCACGCACACACACACACACACACACACACACACACTAAATACAAGCTGTTGTTGCTTAACGACTGCTGCTCCGGAGCACATCTGCACTGTGCATTATCATTAGCTCTCTCCTGCATCCACAGGATCGCTGACAAAGTGAACAATACCGACAATCACCCCCATCAGCTGCGGCCATATGGGCGCCATCCATAGCCCCCCCCCCTCTTCCCCTAAGACTGGGTGGGTGGGTTGGTGGAGGGGGTGAGAGATAGAGGTGGTGGTGTAGGGGTGAAGGGGGCGGGGGGGCATAACAGCAATTGTGGAACATCTGTTTGGGACTCACTTGCTCACTCTGCCATATTTGAAGAGGAGTCTGCCGAACTGGCGATGAAGAAAGTTATCACAACCATCCTGATGTGTGTGTGTTGTGTTATTTTTTCTAATTATCTTTCCATTCCCACCCATCTTATTTGTTTTCTCTCTCTCTCTCTCTCTCTCACCCACCCTGGACAGTTAAATATGCTGCCAGGTATGCTCCTGTCGGCTGCACCTTGTAATTGCCACCACCTTAATCCTCCGTCCTAATGGACTGGGAGGAGGAGGAAGAGGAGGAGCACGGGAAGGAGATATGTGTGTGTGTTTGTGGTGGGGGAGTCAGCCCAGATGGCACAACAAGGTGCGCTCCACCACTCTTCTGCTAGATCCCCAAATCTCTACGTTCCTGTGGCCCTCTCTCTCTCTCTCTCTCTCTCCCTCTCTCTCTCTCTCTCAGTTCACGCTGAGCGTCAGAGCGACAGGGTGTGTGTTTGAGAGCTGCGGAGCGTTGTCTGTGTGTTTCTCTCTTCTCTATTCTTTCATAGTTGTATGTATTTAGTTTATGTGGTGTATTAGTTGGGTTTCACAGTAGTTTAAATTGTTTGGTGATTAGTTGGGTTTTTCTCTGGGTGTCTTCCCGCTGCCGGTGCCTCACCGGGCTCGGTGCGTGGCGGAATGTTTGCCCGATTCCCCGCTGCTCACGAGGAGACACGGATGAAGATTGCCGGTGACTCCTCGTGCAGCGTGGAGGAATTGGCTCGGGCAGTCGGGAAGAAGGTCGGGTTCAGCAGCGTGAAGTCCGCCGCCAAGATGAACGGCTCGGTCGTGATCTTCCTGGATCAGGTGGCGAAGGTGAGCCGCGTGGTAGAGGAGGGTCTCGGTGGGAGATTTGTTTGTGCAGGTGTTTCCGCTGGACCAGCCGTCCACCAGAGTCCTCGTTTCAAACGTCCCTCCGCTCATCTCCGATGAGTTTCTCAGCAGAGAGCTCTCCCGCACGGAAACTGGTCTCCCGATGAGAGAGATCTCATCGGGGTTCAAGGAGAGCTCGATGAAGCATATCATGAGTTACCGTAGATCGGTTTATATGATACTCGACGACCGGAGCGCGGAGTTAAACCTGCGCTTCAGCGTCAGAGTAGATGATGTTAACTATAACGTCTACGCGTCTTCATCGGCGATGAAGTGCTTTCATTGCGGGGAGGAGGGCACACCGCGAGAGTCTGTTCGAGCGAGGCGACCCTGCGCCAGCTGGTCCGGGCGGCTCGGGTCCGTCCGGCGCGTCACGCCGCGCTGCACCAGCGTGGGGAACAGCAGGTGAGGCGGCTGTCGCTGCCGCGGCTGCGGGCTCGGCGGCGGCGTCTCTGAGAGGAGGCGCCGCCGAGGCGGCGGCCGGCGCTGCGGTGGCAGCGCCGCCGATTCCAACGGAGGGCGCGGCGAGCGGCGTCACTGCTGCTGCACCCGACACACATGTGGTGAGTATGAATGAGGGAGTGAGTGATGGTGGTGGTGATGGTGGCGATGGGGTAAGGGTGGCGAGGGGGGGGAAGAGGGTGGGAGCCTGGACAGGGCAGTGAGAAGCAGGCTGTGGGTGGAGTCGGGAGCGAGGAAAAAGGAAAAGCGGACCAAGAAAATGGAGGGATGTGGGGATCTGCCAAGAGCAGGGGTAGAGGCTGTGTGTGAGGTGGGAAGTGGGGAGGAGGAAGGCAAACAAGAAAAAGAAGTGGAAAAAACAAACAAATAAAGATTAAGAAAACAACAAAAAATATTGGTGATGGTGGTGATGGTGGCACGGGCTTAGAGGTGGAAGTGGGGAGGAGAATAATGAGGAAAGTGGGAAAGAGGAGGAAAAGGGAAATAAAGACGAGGACAAGGGTGGTGAGAAGCCCATAGAGGGGGTAGGGAAGGTGGGTGGAGGCGAAGAGGTGGAGGAGGACGGTGCAGAGGAAGAGGGGGCGGAGCAGGTAGAGATGGATGAGGAGGAAGCAGGGGGCAGAAAGGGGCCCCAAAGAAAGAAGAGCGGCCAGAGCGCCGGCAGCGAGGCCAAGGCCAGCAGGGGGGAGGAGAGGAGGAGGAGTCAAGGGGCGGGGCCGGTGGAGGACAGCAGTGATGAGGAGGGGGCAGACGACAGCGACTCTCCTCTAATTTTAACAAACAGTCAAGCTCAAAAACTTCACAGTGGATGAAATAAGCCAGTTTTACACAGAACAAAAACAAAAAAAGTGGAGGTCAGGGATCACTTCCTGACCTCGTGAACTTTGTACAGTCTTGCAGATATTATATGAAAAGAAAAGTTTGAAAAGCAAGAGGTTTTAGGATTAAAAGATTTTACTCAAAGTAAAGGAGTGCATCCAGCAGGGGGAGGTGGAGAGCTCCAATGTGGGTTTTATTTGATTTGTTGATTTTAAGTTTTATTTGTTTTTTAAACTCTTTTCTTTCTAATGAACACATTCAGAGTCGGAGTTTTAAACGTAAATGGAGCGAGGGACAGTAAGAAGAGAACATCTATTTATGAATTTAACAAGATGAAAGCCAACGATGTTCTCTTCTTACAAGAGACGCAGCGACAGCACCAACGAGGCGGACTGGAGGAGGGAGTGGGGGGGGGAAGTTCTCCTGAGCCACAACACCAACCTCAGCGGAGGAGTGGGCTTCCTCTTCTCCAGGGCCTTCAGCCCAGCGGTCACTGGAGGTCAAACACATCGTGGAGGGAGGCTGTTCTTTGTGAAAGCACGGTTCGACCTTTTAATGTTGTTTTAATTAATGTCTATGCTCCAACAACCGGGGCAGAGAGGAAGCTATTTTATCCAAAATTAATGATGTTTTAAATGACTGTGCCTCGGAGGATTTTTTATTCTTGGGGGGTTTTGTGCCATCGGTGTATGAATGGGTGTGCTTGTCATTGGTCCTGCTGGGCAGCGGGCATCTTGCAGGGCAGCCCCTGCTATCCGTGTATGAATTGGTGTAAAAAGGCGCAAGACAAGCACCTTCAAGTACTTCCTGTTCATTCAAGTATGAAGTACGGCTGCAACCAAAGACTAGCGAGGCAAGTTGAACTAGTTTACTCTCTTGACTACCAAGATCTCTTCAGAGTCATGCAGTCAAACCGGATTGAATGAAAGTTGTGCCGCATATGAACATACAAAGAGCACACGGCCATCCTCAGCTTCACTTCCGCGTGATGTGCGTGTACGAAGACCTTCGCACCTCAAGTCATGTTGTTTCTTTATGATATGCAATTTTACAAAGATTTCCACCGAAGGACAACTTAGTTCAACTCTGAAATTCATGAGTTTGACATATATGAGTTTTGCATATGAAACGATTATCTTTACCCCGCCGAGGCAGAAATCGACTGCAAGAGCAGAACATAAATTTATGCAAACAATATGTCGAAACATGTCCGTTACGCCATCTATTTGTCTATTTATCATATGTCGACATTTTCTTGACACAAGGAAAGACATGGAAAACACTCCTGACAGCCGAGAGCATGTGAGGAGCTATCTGGCACATGCATGTACGCGTGCGGCTATGGTGTGTATTGTGTGTGTCTGTGTGCGTTCTCTCACCCTGTGTTGCCAACCTCTCCGCTCCCTCCCAGCTCTGGCCAGGCACGACCCATCTGTCACATTCCTCCTTCCATCCCTTCTTCCATCCCTCCCCCATACGCCGCATCCATCCCTCCCTCTGCGTACCCATCCTTCCATCCCTCCTGTTTCTCTCTCTCTCCGCCTCCATCACCCTCACCCTGTTCCTTCCTTTCTCCGCTCCGTCCTGCAAACGGCAAACTCCTCGTCTCTGTTCTTCCTCCACCTCTTTTTACTCTCAAGACGTTCCCTTCCTCATCCTCCTTTCTCTGCTTTCTTTTCACCTCTCTCTCTCTCTCTCTGTTTTTATTGTCTGTGTCAGCTTTTGTGTGCCTCTAGACGGCCGGGTTTAAAGTGATGGGAACGACAACATGTGGCCACTCCAGCTCGTGTAATAATAACAATTGTCATCATGAAAAGATAACACAATCGGGCCCAAGAGCTCCTTTTCCATCGCAGGCCCGGCTACTTGAGGCCAACGTGGGGCCCTGCAGGCCCGTGTAGAGCCCTCTGGCCCAGTGTTACTGCTCCACGCTGAAACAAACTGATCCAATCTGGGCTAGAGAGACAGGGGTCCTGCCTAGGGAACTGGCACTGTCTCTGCGTATGTGTGTGTGTGTGTGTGTGTGTGTGTGTGTGTGTGTGTGTGTGTGTGTGTGTGTGTGTGTGTGTGTGTGTGTGTGTGTGTGTGTGTGTGTGTGTGCGTGTGCGTAGCATCAGGGGTTTAGCCCGGGGTGTACTGGCATGGCTGTGCATTGGATTATTGAAGGCAGCTTGGGACCATCTGTATGGTGGAGGGGAAGAAGTGGAGAAGGAGGAGAGGAGACGAGAAGAGCGACGAGAAGACGCCGCCCCTTTCTTTTTGCGCCTTCGTCCTTTTTTTTTCTTTGACTTTGCTTCTGTGAAAAACAAATGACAGATCACTGAAGTAGCCGGTTTCAATCAGCCGTGTTGTTGTCAGGGCAGCATCCATGGAGGACAGTGGTACCCAGATAAGGGGGCCGGGACCCCCTCAGAGTGGACCGGGACAGGAAAAAGGGAACAGGGTATGAAAACAGACCCGGATTAAACTATCGATATGTTTTTCCTTGACGCTTTGTGGCTCACAGGATGGAAATGCCATTCGCCCGGTTCGTCCTAACTATCAAATGGAATGTCACGAATATTTCGTGCGGATATCAAAAGTAACCAGAGTATAAAACCTACTGAATCTGGTGATCCCCTGACCTTTCCTCTAGCGCCACCAGCAGGTCGACACTCTAACCTTTCCAATAACATATCTCAACATTTACCGGCTGGATTGGCGCAGCACATTGCGTCATGGTACGCAGACAATGTCTTCGATGAATAATGGACAAATGCTCCATGCAATTCATTTCACAAGGTGAATTAGAATCACTTTGGTAATCCCTTAACTTTTCATCGGGAGCTCTCATCGAGTCGAAATAAAAAATGTGCCCGGATGTACTGAGCTTGTTTGCAAATGTAAGCATGCTAAACATGGTTACAGGGGCTAAACATCTGCATGTACGCATGCTAAACATGGTTACAGGGGCTAAACATCTGCATGTATGCATGCTAAACATGGTTACAGGGGCTAAACATCTGCATGTACGCATTGTCGTTGCATGCTCGCAAGCCTCACAGCGACTATTCATCTGGTTTCTTGTTAAATATCGCATAATTCGGCCTCTGAAAATAGGAATAAAACAAGCAATCTGAGATGGGAAAATCATTATTTGGGGAAACCGCCCACAACTCATTGCCATATACATTACATGAGGGAGGGTTGAAGTCGGTTGCGTCATTTCTAGGGGTCATCAGGCAAAACGGTTGGGCACCAGTGTCGGATCTCCTTCAAGTGAGTGGACGTTTCTGAGCTTCAGCGAGGGCGGGGCTTCTACAGCAAAGAGGCTCAGCTGTGTGACACACGGCTTTGGGCTGAAGCACATGATCAGAGACACCGTCAGTCAACATAGACGTCATACATGCAAGTCTGTGGAGAACATTCTCACACAGGAAAGTCAGAGGTAACGGTCGACTGCAAAACAGCCTGTGGGACTTCCGTGTTTTTTATCGTCTCCAGGGACGAAGTGATCCGTCTGTCTCCACGGTGATAGCAAATCTGAATGAGACGGTTAATACAATGGTATTCTTACAAAGTCATAACTACAGTAACTCAGGAACAGTGTTGTTTAACAGCCAAGAAAAACCATACAAATCCGTTTAATAGTAGCGCAAATATATATATATACACTGCATATGGAATGGTTGCGTTGCTAACGGTCACAACGGCGCATGTATGTTGGGTTTCCATCGAGTCTCTGAG